>NC_081409.1:718165551-718420551 GCF_030272615.1 Cryptomeria japonica | reverse complement strand
TAAGCGTATATAAGTTAGTCTATTAGGTCATTTTGGGAGATCGGCAATATGCAATTGTATGGTAATGTAATGAGCGAGATCTTGATCGACAATATGTGAATGTCATGATCTGTAATCGGTCTTGAATATTTGTATAAAGGGTTGGGACACGAATTGATATAATAGTAAGGAAGGTTTTAGTATTCACTCATATAGTCTGTGCTTAAACCAGAACTCATCTAGCATATCAGACGTACACTCAAAGTTCAGTTTTTTTTTATTGTAATTCAATATTTTGTATTTGTAGTCGGTGAGGCTCCTTAGTGATGAGCATTGTGCTCTAGGAAATTTGCCTTCCTACATGTCCATGCCCCTTTCATGTAATATTTATTCAACTGGATAGTGGATAGATATTATGGTTCACAAATGCCACTTTGGTTTTCCTCTTCGAGGTTTTCCATGTATAAATATATGTCTTATGGTGTTCATCTTTGTAGTTGCATTGTTATTATTTTTTGTTATTTCCTTTTATGCATTCTGGTTAATAAGTGGATTTGTTAATAAGGTTAAAATTTACCAAGCCGACAGATTACTGATTCACCCCCCTCTTACTGTTCTTGAATTCCAACAAATTTAGGTCCAAGGGTTGGATGGACCTATTTTGGGGCCACTCAAAGAGGGAGGACAAGGGTTCCATGCCCCTATCCTAAGGGGATAGGAGCACCACCCCCCTGTCCCAAGGGGACTGTGGTGACACACCATGGTCTTGCCCATTTTGAGCCCTGAAATGAGGTCTAAACAAGTTCTAAAGTTTGGAAATGAGGCCTAGTTCCGTGGTGGAGGCATACATGGATCCCAATCAAGCATGGGAGATGATATCGCCAAGGTAAGGGGTCTAAAACGTAGTCAAAATTGTAAGGGGTACAATTTTATGATGCTACAGGTTCCTTTTCCTACAAATGTGGAATTTGAGCTAGGCTTTCCCCTCTTCTACTCAAGATTGTTTCAGAGAATGGATGTGTTACTCTTCCAACAAATCCATGAAGATGCTATGGGATTTTGTCTTTCCCCATGTTTTATGGGGAATCTGGAAAGAGAGGAACAATAGAATTTTTAAAGACTCTAGGTCTCCCCTGGAAGTGGTTTTTGCTAAAATCTGGAGATCCATTATAGACAATTTGAATGTTGTTGGAAATCTTCATCCTCCCAGTAGTGAAGGTGATAATTCTATATTCAAAACCTAGAAAATCTTGGCTACTTCAGCTTTAGTCCACAAGAAAGATAATAGAGAATTGTAAGTGGAACTTTCCACCAAATGGGTGGGTTAAAATCAATTTGGATGGGGTCACCAAGGGTAACCCTGGGCCAACTAGGTGTGGGGGAGTGATAAGAAATGAACTTGGCCAATGTATTGTGACAGTGGCTCTACATCTAGGCTGTTAGACTAATCACCTAGCTGAGGCCATGGCTGCTCTTCAATCCCTTCTTCTAGCTAAAATGATGGGATATAAAAAGGTTTGGATTGAAGGGGATTATAACAATATAATAAGATGCCTTAAGAGTATTACCCCCCATTCTTGTACTATCAATAATATAATAGCTTTGGTAAAATATCCTATTAATCTTTTGAACAATTCTTTATATCTCACCACTACAGAGAAGTTAATGGTATGGTGGACTGGATTGCTAACGTGGCGGTGAGAGTTGATCAACTAATTCAGTGGCAAGGTGAGCTGGATCTTCCCCATGAGGTACATGCCATCCTTAATTATGATAGGATTAATGGGAAAGTGGGAGTTCTTACTGATGATTACAATGTACACTCTAATGAATAAAGTTATTATTAATTGTGAAGGATGGAATCCGATTGACAAATTGGAGATTAATTCTAATAAGACCTAGCATGTTTTATGGGTTTTTCTTGTTTCTTTTAGCCTTAGGGTTTCTAAATTTTGCAGATCATATCTCATCTTGGGTTTAGCTCTATTGTTGTTTCTAGAAATTGAGGAGGTTTTAAACAATGTTGTTGAAGGTGTGATGGGAGGAAATAGGAAGAGAGTGGAGCCCCTATGCTGTGATGAATGGAAGCAAAAGCTTAAAGTATGGAAGATCTTGGAGGCTGGTAATGTGAATGGCTTCATGGAGTCTCTGAAAGGCTAGAACCTCTCCATTACCAAAATCTTTAAAAAGAGCTAGAAGGATGGTAGGATAACTATCTACGAAAGGAAGGTGAATATTGATGAGGGTGTTATTGTTGACATTACTGGTCTACCCCTTGATGGTAGGAAATTTTACAAAGACTAGAAACTCACTGATTCTGCCATCAACAAATTTATGAAAGAGGCTGAAAAGGCCAAATTGTCAAGGGAAGTAAGACCTACTATTCTTTGAAGGTGATTAAGAAGGTCTGGAGGTGGGTTTTATTTGTTATTATGCAGTACATTACTCTAGATGGAAGGTTTACTCGGGTCTACGAGTATCATTTTCTCTTGCTAAATCATTTTCATCATAAAGATAAGGTATCCATTCATTTCTATCTTCTTTGTTCTATGAATAATAGCATTAAGGATGCTAGGGATAATCCAAATAGTAACCATGCTCTCCATGAAGGGTTAATGGTGTTATTGTATGATTATTTCAAATCCAATTCTATACAACAAACCATTTACAACCACTCTACCTCAGAAGAGGACATGCATGATTTAGATGATAATGAGGAAGGAGAGTCTGATACAGAATTAGTAGAGGAGTGTGGTAAAAAGAAAAACAAAGAGATGGTTGTTGGGTTTGCCATGAAGAATTTGGGGAAAGTGGCTAAGCATAGGGGTAAGAAAACTCAAGAGGATAAGAGATGGTATGAGGAAGAAGATGATGACAATGAGGGTATGGAGACAGAGAATAAGGATGAATGGGTTGCCTTCCCTCCAAAGAAGAAAGAAAATATTATGCCCTCCATCTCTGCCAGGTACATGGGGGATGATGTGGGCAATTCCAAAGCTCTGACACCTCCTCTAGAATCTAAGATCCTTGTTCGACCTATTGATAATATTCCTACGGAAATGGTAGGTGAGGATTTCCCTCCTATCAATGATAAAATACCTGTTGTTAATTTGGAAACCCCAGGTGAAGAGAATATTTTTATTGACCTGAGAAATGACAGCAAAGACCCCACTCTCAATGTGTTGTAAACTACCAAGGATGGAGCATTGGATATCTACAAGGTAATGAAATGGGTCTTTCGCGAGGTTCATGATGTAAAATCTAAGCAAAGTGCTTCCTCAAGCAGGAATAAACTTATTGAAGCCATGAACATTGGCAAGCTTAGCTCTCTCCTTGATAATTTGAGGGAGCTGACAAAAGTGGTTAGCGATGTCGAAGTGATCACTAATGCTTATAGTTATAATTTTAAGGTGGTGAAGGCTAGGTTTATAGATATGGAGAAGAGGGTTTCCAATGTGGAGAGTACCCTCAAGAAAATTGGGGGGCGGTGTCATAAAATCCCCAAGGCCTCTGCTAAAAACCTAAAGATCCTGATCACCAAGCTAGAAGAGGTCAACCAGGAGAATTCTACTATTGAAGTTATGGAAGACAAGGATACAAACTCTAAAGATGCTTATGCTGGTCCATGTAAGAGAACACGTGCAAGTACCAGGAAAAAGGCGTTGCGTGCTAATAAGGAGATCCAATAAATTAAGAGTGCAACTACCTCTATGGATAAACTAGAGTTGGAAGCTACAGAGTTCCTTAAAAGTTTTACTTTGGCTTGTTTCTTGACGGGTCCTATGTTTTCCCTTGTATGCCTATGTGTTGTCCCTTACTGGTCTTTGGTCCTTCACTATCTTTTTGTCTGCCTGTCAGTTGTTTTTTATGTTCTTTCTATGCAGGTCTTTAAAGTTCAATCTTTCTATGTAATGTTGTAAAGGGTTTTGAGATCCCTTCAAAACCTGTTTTTCACTTAATAAAAAACATTTCATAATAATTATCATACTCAACCATGATAATCATATGACACTCACTATAATGACATTTGAAATTCTAACACTCATGAAATAAGTTTGTGATATCAAACCATTTATGAGATTATAAAATGAGAAAAAAAAGTTTCCTATCAACCATGAACTAATCTTCTTTAGGTTGCATAACTTAATATTCCTTTCAAAGTACAACTTCATATATAGTGGAATCCTATCACAACTCTACAATCACATAGAATGAATAAAATTATTTTATTGTGGTCCACTTGCATATATTACCTAAAGAGGGAGGTTTTTCATTTGAGATAGTGTCAAATGATGAAAAACATATCATACCAACTGTAGCGTCATTAATTGTACACCCTTGCTAGGGTGGTACAATTCCACGCTTGGGTTAGCACCCGCCTTAATGTATTTTGCATCTCGCATTTCTAAACCCCTTTAAGCATTTAATTAAATCTAAATTCATATTTCATCACTTCACACATTATAAATTTGGGCCCTTTACTCTAAGCGTGCCCCTTTTAATTTTATTCTTTCAATAAATCTTTTAATCACAAACCCTAATTATGTCCTATTTTGACCTTTAAGGCCCGTTTTCACATATCAAAACATCTCAGAATCAGCTGTAACTTCAGGATTCTCTCTAATATCATCATATATAATGACCTTGAAAATTTGGTGAAAATTTGGTCGGATCGGGTACAAAGTGTACGTGGTTCCCGAAATTTTTCCCGAAATTTTGGGAGCATAATTCTATGATATTATAATGCTTAATGCCAAGAAAATGGTGGGAAATTTGAACCCTAGGTCAACCTAAATATTAAATTAAGATCTAGGGTTTCATACATAAGAGCTCTCTTTCTTCATTTGGAGGCATTTAGGAATCTTTTGGCAATCTAAGATCTAGGAAAAAGCTTTTGGAGAAAACACAAGGAACCTTCTATGTAGCAAAAGAGTAGATATTTTGAAGTCTTCAACAACAGTCAATTACACCTATCAAGCATTCACCAAGCGTTATTTCATCAATTGGGGGCTCTTGAAGATGTAGGAAAGCAATAAGAGATCACCAACTGAAGATTGGCTTGTACCCCTCCCTTGGGGTTGGGTATGGTTTCATGTTGTTTCCATGTCTTTGTATGAGCTTAATTACATCAATTTGATTCGCATTCATGCTTTAGATCACTTTGCATAATTGATTTAGAGCATTTTCTTTTTCAATTATAAGCATTTAGGTTTTACTCTTTAGGGTTGCTCTAGATTGTTTGCATTCATCCTAGGGTCTTGCACACACTATTTTACTATACAAATAGGCTATTTGTTGAGGTGGAAATCACCAAGTTGGGGGTTTCACTAAGGAAAAACCCTACATAGCCACCCAAAACCCTATTTTTCAGCTACAAGTGTAGATTCGGGATCTGAGCATCACTGAAAGTTTCAGGATTGGCAGAGCGCACATAAACTATTCTGAGGGTCAAATATTAGCAAAAACCCCTTGGACAGGGGCATGGTGTCCTGGTCCTCCCAAATCTGGGTAGATTTTGGCAGGGCAACAGGTCTTAGTCCTCAGATCTCAATCTGATAGGTACAACTTTTGGTCTGTAGAATTAGGACAGGGGTGTAGCACTCCAATCCTAGACATTTTTTTTATGATTTCTGGTACAGGTGCACCTCTGAATTTGCCTCTTAATCTATACTTTTCAGCAGCATATCAATTATTCTCAGTTCTATATTTCCATATTAGTGTTACTTGTGTATGCTTGCATTCTAGGTTAATTTGCATTTTTCATCATTCCTCTCTCTCATTTGCAACAAGGGAATAGAAACCCTAAGAGGTAATCCTCGACTCTCTCTTCCTCACAAGAAGTAGCTGAAGTGTGTTACCTCCCTAGGTTCTTTCATATTTTGCGAGTGTGTATGTGAGAGTGGGATTAGGGTTTATTCTCTTAGTCTCACAATTTACGCTACACACCAACACAAACTAAGCTTGTGTAGACTTAAAAAATGCAATATGGAATAGACTTTTGTGTAGAACACAATGTGTAAAACATATCTCAAATGATTGCTTTGATATCGTAACCTTCTTCTTCAAGCAATAGAATTGTGTACCCCAACAAATGTGTATTCCTTATTTTATTTTTTTATAGGATTGTGATAAGGTTCCATTATAAATATAAATTTATAGGTGAAAAATACACTTTGTGTTTTTTATCATGATATGGTCTTTTCTTTACAATAGAGTTTGTTTGTAACACGTATATTTTTATTTTTGATGTCTTTTGTTTTAGTTGTGTTTATATCATTTATTTTGCTTTCCATGGAAGTTGAAACACCAAAATAGAGGTTTGAGTGAAGCAAGCCCCAATACACCCCCAAGCATTTTTCTTATTCATTCTATGTGTAGTTTTAGATACAAGATTGGTTGAAGGACATCAACCTAATAGTTTAACAATTGATTCTTGTTGAATGGTAATGGGACCAAGTCATCATCTGTAGGTTCCATTGATGTCTTTGACTAAGAGCTTATCTTGTTAGTGATGATTTCTTTATGTCTATTCTATTTAATTTTGTAATTCATGTCTTTTTATATTTTTTTGCAAATAATTGCAACTAAGATAAGTAAATTTTATATTCACATAAAATCAGTAAAAAAAATGTCCTTCATACTATACAAATTCTTAATTGATCACTCAATTTTACTAAGCCAAGTTTAATACTGTAATATTTATCAATGAAGGTAATCAATGGCTATTTTCTCTTTTAGACTACATTATCTTGTGGGTAGTGAAATCACTTCTTTACAGTCTGATGTGTTTTAATATCTATTTCTTTATTTTCTCAGCTTCAAGTTGAGTAAAAAATAAATAAAAAGATGAATTTAATAGTTTGTTTGAAATTATTAATGAGATTTTCGTCATTATTTTTCTATGGAAAAAACAAAGTGATTGATTATTAAAATGCAATTAAACGCTGATTCTCTTTTCCTACATTGGGCGGATGCGATTAACCACAAAAAGCAGAGCATTCGCAATTTTATCTCTTTCATGGATTAGCTTTGGTCAAAGATGCCTAGATTTAAAGCAGAATATCAGGCAGGGTACCCTACCCTTTCATTTCCTATCACACGACACACAGACCTCTTCACTCGTTCAAAATAGGTCATAAATATAATTGTCAGATTTTTTTTTTTTTTTTTTTGAAATATTACAAGGTATTCAATGAACACAATATTGCCCCTTCCTTTGTATAAATCAAATTTGTAAACTATTGGAATTGGAAGTTGAGTTTGTAGTGAAAGAAAATGAGATATATTGAATATGTAATAAATAATATAAGTTTTGTTAGGTGCTTATTTTTTAACATTTGAGAATAAATACTTATTTCATAGATTAAATGAATGTAGAGGTAGAATTGCATAAATGATCTCTAAATTCACAAAATATTGATTAAATAAATTAATGAGAATAGATTTTTTTTTAAATGTGCATATATTATAAAAGGACGCAATGGTAGGACGCCCTTTTAGTGAAATTAGTTAAAATAAGCGATCGAAGGAACAAACCTACGTTGGAGCAAGCATAGCTTCAAATATGGTAAGTTCCTATCCAAATTTTGAGGGATCCAATCTTGAGATAATTTTTGGCGCACTGTGAGTTCAATCTAACCTCACTATCATGTTAAGAATAACAAAAAGCATAAAGATTAATAGTCAATTTGCCCAAATATGAGATTTCAAAAAAAATATATGGTGGCAATATCCTTGCATAACGATATGTATGTACCATCGTGCTCCCATTTCTCAATCTATGTGCATAAGTACAACATTTTTTACTTTTTGAGTTTTTCATGTTTTTCCTCAAAATCAATTTTTTTTCGATTTTTAGCCTTTTTTTTTTGAGAAAATAAAAAGAATAAGGCCAAAACAAACTTTTTAAAAAAAAAAAAAAGTGAAAAAAAAAAATTCTCTAGTTTTCTAATTCATTCTAGAAAAAAAAAAAATTCAAAAAAATCCCATATTGTTTAAAAAATATTTAAAATTCCATGAAGAAAAAAAAGGTCAAAAGGAGGAGGTAATTTTTATTTTATTTAAAATAAATTCATTAAAAATCCTTTTAAAAGGGCATGTGCCCACATGCATTCCTATGCATATATACACCCCCGAGCCTTGGGCATGCATTGCCCCATCTTCCCATAACTTTCTTTAGCCATACATCCACATGATCTGACATTTTTTGGGTGCAACTTCTCTTTCTTACATGTGACTCAAAAATATTCTGGATTCTCTAAAGCATATTCCAACCCATAAACTTTTCCAATGCTTGATATTTTTTGGGAAAGAATATTTTGGCAAAGTAACAACATATTCCAACAATCAATTGACTTTTTCAGCTTCCAAAATAATGGAGTTTTATAATTAGATTTACCTCTATATTTTTGTTATACTCAATCAAAGTTGGATCTTATGTTTTTACTTTTAAGATCATATGTTTTCACTAGTCTCTTCAATTTTTGTGATTTTTGTAATGTTAAAAAGGTAATTTAGAGCTCTTCGTATTAATATCTCTTATTTATTTTCTATTTTATTAAAGATAGTTTTAATAAAAATAAACAAGTTAATTCACAAATAATAAAATAAAATAAAATAAAGGAAAGAATAATAATAATAATAAAGGGGGATACAACTCTTGGAGAACTACGTCCTTCATGAAGAAGGCCATAGCCTCCCCATAGAGAATGCAACCTTTCATGGGCGGCAGTTCCAACAACATTGTGTCAATTTCCATTTAGTTAAGAAGGCGGAGTCTTCCTCGACTTTTGAGCACCTCATTAATGATTTCTATAGCTCCAACATTCTTTTGGTCAATGAGAATTTTTTTTGTCTTGTTGTGCCACGAAGATGCATTTTGTCATATCCCATTGCTTCAAGTAGTTGTCAAATAAAAGTATGACACTTTTGCATATCTCTAAGCATGTTGCTCCCTTATTTTATTAAAGGGAATTCTAAGCCATTTTGAAGAATTCAAATTTTGAGGTTTTGAGGTTCTCTCTTGTCTTGTAAAATGTCATCTTAGACGTTATAGTAGAAAGTGTTAATTTGACAATTGATATTTTATATATCAAGTCTTCTTTTAGAATGAATAATGAATTCAAAGGGTTTTGTTGTACTTGTCTCTAGAATATCATACTAAAAATTGCTTTCAAACTTAATGAGCAATATTCATTTGTTTCTTTCTTTATGTTATTTACAATGTGTATGTCTTATTTTTTGCATCTTTTCAAAGAAAGGATTAAATTGCTTGAAATAAAGTATATGGATTTGAGTATAATGTTAGGGATCTAAAAGAAGAACTATAAACGGGATATAATTTGGGAGTGTTAGTGTAAGAAATTAACATTGTGAAACTTGTGATTGAAATCAACTTGCTATATATGTGTCGTATGCTTGCTAATAGTGACTTTGCAACCCTAGACAATCATCGATCAAGAATATTTGCCTTCATCAGATGTAATCGTATTGCAAAATGATAAATATCAATTTACCTTTAAGATTTTCTTATGTTTGAAATGAATATATGCTCTCAAGATCAACAACATGAATTATCTAATAATTTAGCCAAATTTCTTATAATTGTTGAAGTTTCTTAGTCTCATTGAGTGAGAGAATGTTGACCTTTTGATAACCATGCAGTTAAGTAATCTCATTAACTGGTATTGCTATTTGCTGGCCACAATCTTAAAGTCATTTTGTATAAGAATTAAATAATACACAGATGAATTAAAGTAATCAGTTGTAGAAAACAACAAAGTAAATGAATATCATTTTGTGATCCATGTCATTTACTCTCCCACTCTTTTAGAAAAATGTTACCCTAGGTAGTATTTTTATGTGTGCAAACATAGACTCCTCTAAAAAAATCAGTTTTAATCTAACATCCTGCTACTAATGAACATTAAAAACATCTATATCAAGAGGTGTTGTTGCATCCTTCCCATCATTGTCTTGTTCAGTGAGAGTGGCTAAAGCTATTCTGGTTCCAAAACAGACCTTTTGTATAGTGTGTTAGCGACAAGTTAGTCAATAACAGCTATTTATTACAAAATCGACAGTATAAAACGTGAGAGTAACCTTCATGCATAATAGGTACGTAAATTGGACATATGTAATTGACAATGGAAAGCAGAGCATTGACTTGTTCAAATGAGGGGGTAAGGCTTACTTTTATACTTGTCATCACAAAACGTGTTTGAAATTTCAAAATAGGATGACATAGGAAGGGAATTCCCACCCGTATTTCACGACCATTGTCGAGACCAAAATTGGGCCCCTTTTAGTGAACAAGGGTGCCTCGGGGTGCAATTATACAAGGACAATGGCACTTGAGATGCTTTTTTCTAGCTAATCAGGGCTCCAAAAAATTCCATGGACTAGATGCTAGTTGAAGATTACAATTTGAAAGTGGTGTGAGCAAAATCAACCATGTTTAAAGAACGAAAGGCCAAAATACCAAATTGAGGCCTAGGTATGGATAAAAGTTGTATAAGGATATAATTTATATTGCTACATATAGCCCCACTTTAGTGTGAGCATGATCCTACACTCATACTCTTGGTAACGTATATAATAGCTTGAAAGCCTTTCCTCAAGATAATAATCAGGCAAGACACACCAAACCCCCAGGGACTTAGGATCTTATTAATCTAATTTATCAAGATAAACGGAGAAACACATAAAGAGGGGGGAGAGAGAGAGAGAGAGAGAGAGAGAGAGAGAGAGAGAGAGAGAGAGAGAGAGAGAGAGTATGACTATGCTAGCCTAGTAAGGCTTATGCTTACTATGAGTTATGTAGAGAAAGAAAAATTTGAATTGAAAAATTGATGCAAAAGGTTACATGTCATGGTCTGTGATCAAAGTGTACGAGCAAAACTTTGTGATGTATGCACAAAGTGTACAAAGAGCATAGTATATTTTCTCATATTAAAGTGATTGCATACACCTTATTGGGAATAATTTCTTTAAGGTAGCATACATGCATCCAAAAGACAAGACATTGACACAATGATATATCCCCCTAACCGAGGACAAATCAAGGGTAACAAAGTATATGACAAAAAGAGAGCACATAAGGGATCCACTAACTAGGGTTTGTGTTGAAGAAATATTCATCCTTTAAAACCCTAATTTTAGATCTTAACATGGAAGGAAAAATTCCACTCAAAATTGGATCAAAACCCTCAAACTCATTAAATCTTGCAAAAATATAAGTGCTTTTTAACACTATCTGACATTGAGTCTAGTTCCCAAAAATAATTACATTAAAAATTTGTCAATTTTTTTTAACATGAAATCATTTTGAAAACCCTTAATTTTTGAAACTAGATCTAAAATAGAAAAATATTTTGTGTTATCTAAAATCTTGAAAAACATACCAAGTTACCCAACCTATAGAACTTAGGAATAATTGAAGAATCCATCGTTTTATGAAAATTCCACAAACCTTATGAATCCCCACATTCGTTAAAACCTTGCTTTAGGGAAATGAGCTCATCTTGGAAAGTTTTAGAGGTTAGAGAGTCCTTGCATTTCAAATGTACATTCATTTTGTAGAGGTCTTAAAACTTTGAAAAAATCACTCTCTCATGGAAAAATCCACAACCACATCAATTTATTAAAGATGAAATCTCTCTTTTGAAACATAAGATGCAAAGTTTGCTAAAAGCCATGTCCTCTTTGGAATTTCTGACGAATCCATGTCCTAGTGAAATTCCCGATGATTGCAAAATGTAGCTAACTCTAGAGACTTTTTTAGAAAATCAATTAATTCTCCTTAAACAAGTTTTAAGTCACATGCACTTGTAGACATTGGTATTATATAGGATGTCCTACTCCATCAAACAATATGTTAATATTATTATTTTTTTCTTAATGTGTTTTCGCAATGTTCAATGGGTGTTTCCTTTCTACATAATGACACTTGCCTCCTCATGCCATTAAAGTATACAACTTAAAATTTATGTAAACTTTGGTAACATCATCAACCTCAACTTCGCAAACTTTGCCAAACCTCCAACATGAATAAAATTCAAGATGTGTGAATGTTTTTAGTACCCTCCTAGATCTTACGAAATGTGTATTAGAAACAACTTATTTATCTTTTCTAATAACACTCACAAACGCTTTGCCAACTATACAATGATGCAACCAAATCATTTTGTGATTTGTTAGTAGTTTAAGTCTCTATTTTTTGAAGCATGTGGACAAATAATGAAGATTAATGTTTGTGATAATGATTTGATGCTTCCATTGTATTTGAGTTATGATTAATATGTTTTATTTTTTTTCAATTGATATTTAAAATTTGAAAGATTTGAAGACTAATGTTTGTGCTAATGTTTTGATGCTTTATTGTATTTGAGTTATGGTTAATATGTTTTATTTTTTTCAATTGATATTTAAAATTTGAAAGCTTGTAAGTATTTATATTTGTAATTTATTTTTTCAGAATTTGTAGTCTATTTTAGAGCATTTGTCAAATTTTTTAAAAATTTATAATTAATTTAATGTAGAACATTTCAAGGAAGAGATTTTCATATATATTTTATCTTTCTACACATTTATTATAATACATTTAGTCAAACGATTATAATGTTTGTCTTGCTAATCAAAGTTTTAATTGTTCTAGGAATTTGAAAGTTGGTCTGGAGCTCTTCATAGTGGAACAAATCAATCTTGTAGAATTTGCACCAATAATTTGGTATAATTTTTTCAAGGCCATAATTTACT
Organism: Cryptomeria japonica; assembly: GCF_030272615.1. Classification (NCBI taxonomy): domain Eukaryota; kingdom Viridiplantae; phylum Streptophyta; class Pinopsida; order Cupressales; family Cupressaceae; genus Cryptomeria; species Cryptomeria japonica. The sequence continues at coordinate 718,407,816 of NC_081409.1, read as the reverse complement.
TTGGAAGCTTTAATTATTTGTAAGATTTAGTGTACAAATTTATTTTTAATAGTTTAAATTGGTTAAAAATTACAATGAATTTAAATTTAGTATTTATTAGCACTTTTCGACAGCTTTTTAGATTGGCTATTCATAATTAAAATTAGGCTTAAACTTAAACATCATATTTTTTGTTAGAGTTATCTTGTATTAGCTAATAATTATTTATTTAATTATTAGTCTATTAAACTCTACGCTTAAGCTAAACTTAGGTATTTAATAAATATTGTAAGTATTTAATAATTATTCTAATTATTAAATACACATTATCCCCTTAGGGTTTCTTTAGAGTTGCACATATTAAGGGTTGCACGCCTTTAGGGTTGCTATTATCCTTTTATAAGGATTGTATTGTACTTGTTCATTTAATTGATTCCCTCTCTGAATGATAATCTTCTTCTTCAAAGCCATTATTGTTTTTTGCCTCCATTCTTCTCTTGTGACGGGTATTTTGTTTGCAGGTGTTCTTGGGATCTCTGAAGTTGTATTTTCTCAACTTCTTCATTTTTATTTGGGGCTCAAAATTTATGCATCTTTTGATGTTGATTTAACAAAAAATATAGAAAACTAAAAAACACTAAAGAATGATAATGAAATTCAAAAAATCCTCAAAAAAGAAATAGAAAAAGAATGTTCAAAACCAAATCATGAATCCACATCCAACCATAATAAAGGTAAAATCAATATTAATGATAAACTAGACACTATAAGCCTATTAGATGAAATTAATTCTTAAATTTAGTCAATGACAATGATGATGTTGGTAGTTTTGTTGATAAAAATGAGTATCCTCCTTTCAATCCTAGTGATGATAATATTCTTATGGATCAAGATGAGCTCTCACCATCCTTACATGATAATATTTTAGGAAAACATACAAAAACCTTCCATCCTTAGATCAACAGTGACAAGGGAGACAATATTCTAGGACAAGCCCTCAATACTGATCCATGTTTAAATTTAAAATCACTAAGAAGATAAAAACAAGCCTTATCCTTGCATGGAATTCCTTCACCTAATATTCCATAAATCTATAAATTACCCACTCCTAATTTATCTAAACAATATATTAAGTACAACATTTAAGGACTACTAGAAAGGATCATAATTTACATAGGAATGATAGTGATGAGGATTCTTGAAACACCCTCAATCAAAAATTTTAAAACATAAAATATATTTGGATCCATAAATTTTCAAGTCTAAAACCTAAAATCCCAAAATACATTTGGATCATTAAAGCCAAAAACCTAAAATTATACTTTTAAAAACCTTAAATTTCACATGTTGAAAATCCAACATCATTTTATTAAAGACTCAAAGATCTAAAATCCATCATCTAACGCAAATAAAATCCAATTGAAAAATTTAGCATGGTGTGTGGAGTTATTGGTCACGATTCATCTTAGTCTCATAACATTTTTTCATGTCTTAACAATCCCAACCTTTTGTCCAACAATTTTTAGAACCAATTATGTTAACCAATTATTTTCATGACCATAATCCATCCCCCATTCAAATAAACTCCTATACCATTTTCCTTGGTAGCATCTTCAAGTCATGAGGGTGTCAATGGATAGGATATATTATATCATGTGCGTTCATATTGGGGGGTTTAATATCCTAAAAATTAAAGACAATATATTGCCCATCTAGTGAAAATAGGGGGATTTTAATTAAGGCTATTAAAAAATACAATATCTGGTGAATATAGGAAGGTTTTTATTTCAGGTTATGTATTGGGAGGGGGTGACAAAAATGAGTTTAGGATAATCTTTTTCGAAAATAGGAGGATTATTTAGTATGCCATGAATGCATGTGATAGAGCCCAAGTTCACTAAGTGAAGCTCCCATGACTCAAGAACATGGGCCATGATGGTATCATGGTTAGGGTAAAATCAATGTTTTTTATAATATAAGCAGGGAGACAGCCCTGAACCAAGAACAAAAAAAAATTACATAGTTATATCACCAGGAAAAGAACAACCACCCAAAGACCAAAAAACTGTTTTTGATTTTTGAGCTTTTTGTATTTTTGATATTTTTTTGTATTTTTGATATGTTTTGATTTTTTTGTGTTTTTGAATTAGGATATTCTAAAGAGCTATGTGTAAAACCTACAAAGGTGCATTCTATTGATGGGATCCTCTAAAGTTTCTCCATTTAGTGTTGAGAGCTGATATGCACCTAATCCATAGATTGTTGTGATGACGTAAGGACCAAGCCAATTGGGCTCATTTTTTCCCTTCTTTTCTCAGTCCTGCTGATTCTTAGGATTCTCTCTTAGTACTAAGTCACCTACCTCAAATGTGTGAGGATTTACCTTATGATTGTAGCTGCATCATTCCTTCACTGAATGATGTGTTGCTCCCTAGATTGTCTTCCTTGATGAAGGAACTAAGGTAAAATTACTAATGTGTGGACTACGTAGGCCCATATGCATGTGATGTAAAGAAGTTTTAGCATCCCTGATAATAAAGTCCCTCGAGGAAGCTCCACTAAAGGTCCATGATGTATCACCAAAATGGAATTGATGTGTGGAACAAGTGGATGAGTTATGAAGGCTTATGATTGTGAAAATAAGTGAAAGTTTCATGACATGATGGAGACTTAGGATCAACAAGTTTTCTTTTTGACTTAAAATTGTAGAGCTTTTGCCACTATTATTTTGATATTAGGGGAGATCATCTCTTTCTTTTTTTCTTTCATGGGATTTTTATCCTTGACTTTGATTTTTTCAAATTCCAATAGTTTTTGATTCTGATTTGGACAAAAGGACTTCTCATTATTTTTGACTTTTAGATTTTTCTTTTCAAAGATTGTTTTTTCATCCCCAATGAGTAAGGGCTTTTGTAATTCTTTTTGATCCAGGTCTAGACATGGAGTGGAAATGGAATGAGTGGATGATATGGTAAGGCTATATGATTTTTCAAGAGGGTTGGCGATATATTCAATAGATTCTTTATTAGGACTACTCTTAGGACTATTGATATCAAGAGCTACTTTCACCACTAGAGAAGATTTGTATCCAGACTTAGTAGCTACAACACTAGGTGGTTCATACCCAACTACTTGATTTTGCAAATTATTTGTAGGTTGTTCCTATCGACTAAATATCTTAGGAGACAGTGGGTGTTGATAAACATGAAATGCAGACTCACCACATCCCATGTCTTTAACCTTGAATTTTTCTTTGAGCTCTTCTTGCTTTGATGTAGAAGCTTAGAAGCTTTTAAGGATTCTAGATCAACATATGTGGACGATAGAGTTGCTTCTTGATTGACTAATATTGTTATTCTGATCTACATTGTAGGTTATTGCAATATATGAATGGATTTGGATCACCTTTGATGGTCACTTCAACTCCATTGTGTGTGAATTTGATACATTGATGATATGCTAATGGAACAACTCTCATTTCATGAATCCATGGACGTCCCAAGAGTATATTGTATCTGAGCTCTAAATCAAGGACTTGACAAACTACATCCTTTGTAATTGGCCCAACTTTGAGAGGTAAGGTGATTGCACCCTTGGATGAGCGGTCTTCATCATCATATGCTTTAATAGTGATTGTATGTGTAGAATTCATAACCTTTTCAGAATATCCCAATTGTTTAATAGTGTTTAATGTATAAATATTCAGACCTGCTCCTCCATCTATCAAAACTCATTTTATTCTATTTTATGGACAAACGCTTCAATATGTAGAGGTGCATTATGAGACTGGGTTACAGATGCATCATTGGCTTCTATGAATGTAAGGCTATGTAGAATGGAAAGGTATCCCACCATGGCTTGAAACTGGTCCACATTCAGATCAGTGGGTACAAAAGTCTCTCTCAAAGTCTTATCAAGGATGGCTTTATGTCTGGGGGATATGCCTAAAAGCTCAAGGATGGAAATGAGGACGGGTATCTTCCTAGCTGGTCTATAAGGTCATACTCATTCTTTATGGATGAAGAGGTTGTGGGCTTGGATGGAATGCCTTGCAAGGTGACTTTACCTCAATGAGTTATGACATTACATTTGGAGGTTTTGTCTTTAGAAGATGAGGAAGATGGTCCAATGCCTTTTAAAACAACCTTACTCCTTTGGGTAGAACTTTTAGGAGTTTTGTCCTTTATGATGGTGGTTGAAACATGATTATCCATTAAAATATGAATAATAGGGGTTAGTGTAGGATCATGGGGGGCCAAAAAGTGGCGATGTGAAAAAAATAGCCTTTTCCACTCGCCTCAAAATGTGAAAATCTATGTTGAATTTTTTCTTGGCCTGGGTGTTAGTACACCTTGGCATGGTAAACACCTAGGAAAATCAAATATCCGATAATATCAAATAACCAATAATATCAAATATCCAATTTTTATAGGTAAATTTGGGGTCCCAAAAATAATTCTCGCTGCCGCCTTTTTTTGAGTGATGCCACATTAATGGTACTAGAAGAAATCAGATATTTGATATAATCAGATATCCGACTATATCGGATATTCGATTATATCAAATATTCAATTTGAGTACTCAAATTTTAGAGAGAGACTAGGGAAGGGGGAGTGAGAGAGATTAGGGGAGAGGAAGAGAGAGATTAGGGGGGAGAGAGAGAGAGATTAGGGGAGAGGGAGAGAGAGATTAGGGGAAAGGGGGAGAGAGAGAAAGATTAGGGAAGAGGGGGAGAGAGAGATTAGGGGAGAGAGGGGGAGGGGAGAGGGGGAGAGATATTAGGGGAGAGGGAGAGAGATTAGGGGAAAGGGGGAGAGAGAGAAATATTAGGGGAGAGAGAGAGAGAGAGAGAGAGAGAGAGAGAGAGAGAGAGAGAGTAGGGGAGAGGGAGAGAGAGAGAGAGATTAAGGGAGAGGGAGAGAGAGAGACTAGGGGAGAGGGGGAGAGAGAGAGAGAGAGAGATTAGGGGGGAGAGAGAGAGATTAAGGTAGAAGGAGAGAGAGATTAGGGGAAAGGGGGAGAGAGAAAGAAAGATTAGGGGAGAGGGGGAGAGAGAGAGAGAGAGATAAAGGGAGAGGGAGAGAGAGAGACTAGGGGAGAGGGAGAGAGATTAGGGGAGAGGGAGAGAGATATATTAGGGGAGAGGGGGAGAGAGAGATTATGGGAGATGGGTCATATGACCACTTAGGACCCATAATGACCCAATATGGTGTCATAAGGGGTCATATTGTGTCCTAAGGGGTCATATGACACAATATGACCACTTAGGACACAATATGACCCATAACGATACAATTTGGTGTTGTAAGGGGTCATATGTTGTCTTAAGAGGACATAGGATCCAATATGACTTCGTAGGACACAATATGACTCATAATGACACCGTAGTGTCGTAAAGGGTCATATTGTGTCCTAAGGGGTCATATGGTGTCTTAAGGGGTCATATGACACAATATGATCCGTAATGACACAATTTGGTGTCGTAAGGGGTCATATACTATCCTAAGGGGTCATAAGACACAATATGGCCTGTTAGGACACCATAGAACCCATAACGATCCAATATAGTGTCATAAGGGGTCATATGTTGTCCTTAGGGGTCATATGGTATCCCATGACCCCTTAGGACACCATATGACCCCTAATGACACTATATAGTGTCATAAGGGATCATATGACCCATAACGACACTATATAGTATCGTAAAGAGTTATATTCTATCCTAAGAGGTCATATGATGTCTTAAGGGGTCATATGACACAATATGACCCATAATGAAACAATTTGGTGTCGTAAGGGGTCATATGGTGTCCTAAGGGGTCATAGGACACAATATGACCCCTTAGGACACCATATGACCCATAACGACCCAATATAGTGTCATAAGGGGTCATATGTTGTCCTTAGAGGTCATATGGTATCCCATGACCCCTTAGGACACCATATGACCCCTAATGACACCATATGGTGTCATAAGAGGTCATATGACCCATAACAACACTGTATAGTGTCATAAAGGGTTAGATTATGTCTTAAAGGGTCATATGGTGTCTTAAAGAGTCATATGACACAATATGACCCCTTAAGACACAATATGACCCATAACAACATAATTTAGTGTCGTAAGGGATCATAGGACATAATATGACCCCTTAGGACACCATAGGACTTATAACGACCCAATATGGTGTCATAAGAGGTCATATGTTGTCCTTAGGGGTCATATGGTATCATATGATCCCTTAGGACACCATATGACCCCTAATGACACCATATGGTGTCATAAGGGGTCATATGACCCATAACGACACTGTATAGTGTTGTACAGGGTCATATTGTGTCCTAAGGGGTCATATAGTGTCTTAAGGGGTCATAGGACATAATATTATCCCTTAGGACATAATATAACCCATAACGACACAATTTGGTGTCATAAGGGATCATATGGTGTCCTAAGGGGTCATAGGACATAATATGACCCCTTAGGACACCATAGAACCCATAATGACCCAATATAGTGTCATAAGGGGTCATATGTTGTCCTTAGGGGTCATATGGTATCCCATGACCCCTCAAGACACCATATATCCCGTAATGACACCATATGGTGTCCTAATGGGTGATAGTGTGTCATAAGGTGGCAAGATGAGCCATTATTACAATATAAAAAGCAGTGCCAATACTGCTTACAAAAATTTGACACCTAAGGCATCATATGGTGTCCTAAGGGGTCATAAGACACAATATGCCCCCTTCTCCCTCCTTCTCTCTCTCCCCCTCCCCCCCTCTCCCTCCCTCTCCCCCCCTCTCCCTCTCTCTCTCTCTATCTCTATCTCTCTCTCCCTTTCCCCTCCCCATCTCTCTCTCTCTCTCTCTCTCTCTCTCTCTCTCTCTCTCTCTCTCTCTCTCTCTCCCCCTCCCCCTCCCCCCTCTCTCCCTCTCCCCTTATCTCTATCCCTCCCTTCCCCCCTCTCTCTCCCCTCTCTCACTCCCCCTCCCCCACACTCTCTCTCTTGCCTAATATCTCTCTCCCTCTCCCCTAATCTCTCAATCTCTCTCTCCCTTCCCCCATCTCTCTCTCTCTCCCCCACTCCCCCCTCTCCCTCTCCCTAATATCATATACTAATATATTTATAAATTAATATATTAATAAATAATAGATTAATTATGTGCAAATATAGTTATTGAATTTACTTATTATAATCTAATATCCGATTCTATCGAATATCCAATTTTTGTTGTACAAATTTCAAATTTGAAATTTTGGCTTAGGTTTTCTTTGGAATTTGGCTTGAAATTGACAATCCTGAAAAGTCAACTGAAAAAATGTGTTTTTCAGTATTCCTTGACTTTCCAGACTTTACATTGGTGGCTGACGACATTTTTTATAGCCAAAATTAATAAAATGAAAAGGGTTTTTTAAGGATGTTCTCAGCTTTCCAACAATATAAGGCTTGTCTTATTTCGATTTTAATAAATAATTATTATTTATTTTCTAATTTAATTCTGACAAAAGTTCTAATTGATAGACTGATTGAAAAACACTTATAACTTTCAAACGATATAATATTTTTTGAATCTGAAATATGTGTCACATCCTATGCTTCGTCTACTATAGGGAAAAATTAAAAAAAATGATTTTTATAAGGTTTTGAATTTCTGAAAATCTGTAGTAAAAAATTCATAAATAATTATTTACTTTATAAAAAATTATAAAAAAATATGTGTCACATCCAGACATGAGTCTAATACTTATATTATAAATCTTATAAAAAAATATTATGATTTGATTGTGATTAGGGTAGTTAGACATACACCTACTTCTTATCTTTTTCCTGAAATCTTAGTACCACTGCATTGAAATTTGAAATTTTCATCAAATAGGATTTTTTTTTCCAAAAAACAACTAGTAGCTTAGAAAATACATTCAATTTTATATATATTCTCTTGTTACATATTTTAAAAATAATATTCATAACTTATTCAAATTTTCATGTCAAGTTGCATAATTCTGATTTTCTGAAATTTCATTGCCACTTAAGGGCCTATTTTGGTACACCATGATGTTTCACATACCCATAGTGGAATCATAATCATAGGGCATTTTAGTATAATTGGCTTGATTATCAGTTTTGGCTTTTCCCTTATCATGTTTAGGAAATGGCTCCTTGAACATCACATGCTCTTCATTGGAGGTGTGACCATCCACTTCTATATCACCTCTATCAATGAGATCCTGTATGATATTCTTCAATCTGTGACAATTGCTAGTTAAATGCCCTTTACTCTTGTGATATTCACAATATTCGTCATCATTTAATCAATTTGGTTTTACTGTTGGTTCATATGGTGGATTATTTGGAATTGTTATGAGCTTGCTTTCCACTAACTTCTTGAATGCGGATTCAATTGGTTCTCCCAACAGAGTGTACTTTCTTTGAGGTTTTGATTGCCTTTTGATTGTTGAGTTGATCATTTGAGTTAGAAGGACTTGCACCAGGGAAAGTTATCTTAGGTTTCACAACATTTGCATCTACTGCCCCATCATTGACTGTGTTCTTATTCTTGTTCCAAAAGTAGGGTTTGTCTTTCCCATTTGATTCCTCTTTGTTCTCTTTCAATATCTTGATGATACCTTGTTCAATAAGAAATTTTTCTGTTGCATTTGTTTCTCAATGACCTCTTTGAAGGTAGAAAAACAAGCTTTTCTTAGCTGATATCCGATATCCTTGTTGACGTTTTGAGTGAACATTTCTACCATTTTTTTATGTGGGATATCACAAGAGCATCAACTAGCAAGACCTCTCCAATGCTGTAAAAATGAAGCAAAAGATTCCCCATGTTCCTGCATAGTATTGCATAAGGTAGCTACTAACACATCTGTTTCAATGTTGTATGAAAAATGTTGTATAAAATCCTCTACTAGATCACCTTGTGACTTAATTCCAGATGGAAGTTGGGAGAACCATTCCATTGCTTGTTCGCCTAAGCTTTGTGGAAACAATCTCATCAAGTATGTTTCTTCTGCTGCTACCTCAATGCAAGCTGTGAAAAACTATCTTATGTGTTCCTTAGGATCCCTTTTGCCTTTGTATTTGTCAAACTTTGGTGTTACAAAATATGGAGGGAATGGAGGCATTAAAATGCTTCTATCAAATGGGTAAGGACATATGTCCTTCATTGTGTACTATTGCTTTGGTGTATTCATGTTTGCCATTTGCTTTTGTAAGTGCTTTATCTGTTGTTGTAAGTCATTCTTGGGTGGTATCTTTTCTCTTTGAGATAGTCCCATGCTCGAGCCACTGGGTAAAGGATGAGGGATATAATGCATATATGGATGGTATTGATCATAGATGTGTTCATATGGAGGAGGGACATAGTTATAGATTTCATATGGACCATTTGGTATGGTATTGTAGTGAGGAGCACTAGGTCTAGGTCAATACATGTCATGACCATGGGAATAGGAGGTATCATAAGAATGGTCTTGGATATTGCCCCCAAATCTAACACAGGGTCTCCTCATGTCATAATTTTTAATGTTCAATTGAGTGTAATTGTATGCATTGTTGTTCTCTTGGGTATCATCATGGTCATGCATGGAGGTAGTTCTTCTCCAAGGGAAACGATGACTGTGGGTTGTTCATGAAAGGTTGTATCATAACTAGCATGACAATGAGTGTATGCGTTTGGAATCTCGGGTTTTTGAAATAGAGATGAAGGTAACTCAAGCATGAGATGCTCTTTCTTACCACCACTATTGGGCCTCCTTTGTCTTGTATTAACTTGATTTATTTGGTTTGGATCATCCTCCAAAATCTGTGAAATATCAAATCCATGAGTTATTCTTGTCCCACTTTGTGCCATGACTTGTAGGAAATATTATCTATCCCTTTTCAATATTTCTTGAACCAATCTATTAAAATGAGGATCCATGATAGTTTCCTCAACTTCTGTAGAATCCACAGATGCATTTTCATTGTCATTATCATTTCCATTGTTATTGTCATTGTCTAGTATATTACTATAGTTTTCAAATGGATTGTAGAATTCATCTCCATCAAACTCATAGGTACTCATGTTTAAAGACCTTAAAGCTTTTGTGGCTTCCCTTCTAGACCTTTGTGAATGAGTTTCAACCATGGACTAAAGTCTTTACCCAAAATGAAAGGTAAGATGAATCTAAAAAGACTATGGAAGAATAAGAGGTGTATGAAATGTAGATGAATCTAGGGTAAACTTGCAATGTCCAAGAATGCAAGACCAAAGGAGGAGAGTAAGGTGTGGCTTCCAAAGAGATGATGGATCTCTTGATGAGGTAAGTTGACCTTGACTCCAAGTATGTATGTTTGAGAGTAAGGTGTGGCTTCCAAAGAAATGATGGATCTCTTGATGAGGTAAGTTGACCTTGACTCAAGAAGACCAAATGAGACCCTAAGATGATGGATCTTGATGTAGGACTCACCTAGTGTTGTGTTGTAGTATGTTTGCGAAGTTTGATGAGGACAAGAAAAACAACCTTTCGACTCAAATTTGGAATATATGTGTGAGGGAAATGCAAATGAAAGAAAATGATTGAGTATGTATGACCAAGACATTTTGACTGAAAGATGAAGCCCGATGGGAAGTAGCCTTAGAAGCTCTTTAGATTTAAAAACTTAAGTCCATTTTGTTCTCAAGAGTTTTTTTGTAATCTCTCAACTATAAACACAAACATAGTTTTATCTAACCCACACGTGACTTCTGATCAAAAACAAAGTTTCAATGAATAAAGATGTGATTGTTTGGTGACAATGACAATTTTACCCTGAAAATAAAAAACATAGTAATGCCCTGCATAGACATGGTTACTGGACACAAACACAATTTTATTAGTCATAGATGTAGTTTCTGGTGAATATGAAAATTTCTCACTGATAATTTTCTATAAGACACAGATGTATTTCTGAACTGTACATACGCGTTTTCTTGACACAGACGTGGTTTTAATAGTCACAGATGTAGTTTTTGATTATTTGCTCAGTTCTGTCTAATTTTTTAGGATGTTTAATGTGACCAAATCTAAATATTTTCTCTTTTCATGGCAAGAGTACATAATAACAATAAAGACTCAATGTTTGAAAGTGTTTTGTCCAAGGTATCAAAAATTTTCCCAAATGTGAAATGTTTTTGTATACACTTGAAAACACGGCAGCCACAATGTTTCTTTTTTTTGTTTGAAAATGTTTGAGTATCTTTTATCATGCAAGCACAAACCCTAGGGCTAGCTGGGACAATAGTTGTTGAATCTCACTTGGGGGGTTACCCCGAGCTATGTAATTTAGAGCGGATACTTAGGTGCTTGACCCCACTGGCTCCCCTCCATGATAGTCACTTCTTTGGAGAATCCAAGCACCAGTCCCCATAAAAACTCCTCATGGAAAACTTTGTATCTCTACTAAGAACCGTAAGAATGTGAGCCGCTTCAGAGGTTTGACTTCCTATGCCAACTGCTAGAAGGTTTTTGGCTTCTAACACAAAAGGTGTCTAGTAAGGGAATATGTTTGAGTGTCCATACATGTGGTGATGTATGCTCCATTAAGGAAGGCTCCCAGCCTATAGAGGTTGCACTCTATAGGGTTTATTGGGAGACATAGTGTCGGTATGAACTAATCAGCACCCGTTGCTTGCAACTTTCTTCACAAACACATTTATTTATAGTGTCTTGGAAGATCTTGGCTTTAGCTTGTTACCACTTGGGTCATTCCCTCTCACTTGGCCTTATGGGCTACTCGAGAGGCAGGCCCTTTAAAAGGAAACACAAAAAGAGCCTAGTGCTCAAGACACAAAAGATACTTGTTAAGTTTAGAGCACCAATGAAAGTGTTTTCTAAAGTAAAGAAGACAAAGCGAGCAGTTTTAAGATCAAAATCTTTTTCAAAAGGTCCTGCACCAAACTTGTTAATATTTTTTGAAAAATATCCCTCCTGCAAGCACACAAATTAGGTAAATTTTAGATCCCAAAAAGACTTTGTGAAATAGGGGCCTTCAACAAGATGTTTTCTCCCTTTTAGATAGTTGCACCACAGACATAGACATAGAAACAAATTATAGATGTAGAATGATAAGACATAGATGCCACTTCCCAGATATGAAACCTGCAAAGCAAACAACAAAATAGAAACATAACAAAAGCCTACATATATGTGACTTCTAAACCCAGACGTGACAAGACAAATCACAAACATAGTTTTAGAAACTTGCAAATGTAAAACTAAGCAAAAAGCTTGCAGAAAAACAACACAACTTTATTCAACAAAAATGCAGCTTTATGACAAAAACGTGGTTTTAATCTGCATAAACATGATGTCAGGATCATAGATCTGCAAAATCAACAAAAAATAAAAAATGTCAAAATAATAATCACAGACTTGAAAACAGAATGTAGACACAATCGTATATGTCGTAGATGCAAAAAAATGCAGAATCGTCACAATGTCGAACCTACAATTTTGAAAAACACAAAATCTGCAAACAAAATGTTAAAATAAAGGGACAAGAGTCCCACCGAGTGTGCCAAAATGTGTGATGGTGAAAAGTGGATAATGGAAACAACAATATTGAAAGACTAAAATGGATCCAACCACAAAACCGTAGCCTAACAATGAAAGCAATCCACCATACATAATGAAGATACCGAAGGTCATGCAAAATCAACAAAACAAATCAAATATACCATTCAGATGTCTAGTAGGGTTTTAATCTCCATCTATTCCTATCTCCATTGATTTTGCTTGACATAATTGTGTAGACACATAAAAATTTCCATTAAAATGTGTCCTCTTATCAAACCTCAATTTTATAATCATCATCAAGGTGGATCCATTGTAATATTAATTTCTCACTTTCCATTTTACTATTCATTATATTAATATTTATATTCATATTTCACTATCTCCATTATCTCCATTATCTAGTATAATATTAATTTCATTATCTCCATTATCTCCACTATCTCCATTATCCATTATAATATTAATTATCCATTATCCATTATATTCATATCCCACTATCTCCATTATCTCCATTATCCATTATAATATTAATTTCATTATAATATTCCACAATCTCCATTATAATATTAATTTCACTATCTCCATTATCTCCACTATCTCTATTATCCATTATTCACTATATTATAATGTATTCATTCTTCATTATCTTGTTAATATATCCATATCAATAATTCATTAAATCTATTAAATGAATATATATTTCATTATTTATTCATCCCATAGCTTGGATCCACCCTTGAGGACTTCTATTTAAGCTCAGGCCCTCTCTCATTTGATCCATCTAGCAATCTAGCATTTAGCTTATCTTTTGCATTTTGAATTCTTTTCATCTTGCATTTTTCTCTCTCTCTCTTTCAATCATCTTCAAAATCTTCATTCATCATAGCTCTTTGTGCAAGTGCTTTCTGAGAGCATTCAAATTCTTAAGCACGAAGTCTTGGTGATAGGAGTACAATAGAGTCAAAAGTTTCCTATTGATTGCATGTTAGTTTAGTTTCTTTTAGCTTTGCATGCTTGTTCTTGTAGGTACTCTATTGAGAATGCTGGATTGAATCTAGATCTTAACTCCATAAGATCTTAGACACTCCCTCCATCTTCATTTGGCATGCCCGATTGGACCCATGTCCCTAACCTAACATTTTATTTTAATTATTTTCTTAGGCACTTAGATATAATTAGGGGTAAAAGAACAACTTTCTTGATGTGTTTGAGAAAAGTGTAGAGGTAGGAGAGTATGCTCTTTTCTACATAGCCAATCAAAAATCTAGACTGTTGAAGCTTTTCTAGTTTTTTGCGTGTATACCCTTAGTGGGCCTACCCTCCTAATTTCCCTGGTACACTCGCATAGGAATTGGTGAGAGGGGAATGACCCAAGTGGTAATGGGATAAATCCAAGCTCTTTCAAACCATTATAAATAAATGTGTTTGTGATGAAAGTTGCAAGCAACGGGTGCTAATTAGTTAATACTGACAACATGTCTCCCCATAAACCCAATAGAGTGCAACCTCTATAGGCTGGGATCCTTCCTCAATGGAGCATACACTGCCACATGTATGGCCACTTGAACAGATGCCCTTACTAGAAACCTTATTTGTTACAAGCCAAAAACCTTCTAGTTATTGACGTAGGAGGTTGGACCTCTAAAGTGACTCACATCCTGACGCTTCTTAGTAGAGATACAAAGTTTACCACAGGGACTTTTCATGGGGACTAGTGCTTGGCTGCCCCAGAGAAGTGAGTGCCAAGGGTGGAGTCAGTGGGGTCAATCATCTAAGTATCCGCTGTGAATTGCGTAGCTCGGGGTAACCCCCCAAGTGAGATTCAACAACTATTGTCCTAGCCAGCCCTAGGATTGTGCTTGAATGTGTTTTTATTGCAAAATCAAACAAACATTTTGTTTGTCATGTTTTCTAAATGTGGGCAAAACAAACAAGAAAATTTCACAATCAACACCACACTTGAAATTGAAACACTTTACAAAAACCTTTGTCTAAAATTTCAAGTATCCATCCATGTTGTAAAACAAAAACATTGCAAAACAACATTGTCCTTGAAACATTGAGCTGGTGTTCTCAAAATAATCATGTCAAAACTCCTGAGACATCACTTTTGGAGTTTTGATATTTTAGGTCCTGGCATAGTCATGTCATTCTATCTTGACATACCTTTTAGGTCCTTTCATAGTCTTCATCTAGTTGCACCTTTCATCCTTGCATATCTCATTTAATTATACCGAGTCCTTGCATACCACCCATAGATCAAACCTTTGCATACCACCATTAGGTTATACCCTTGCATAATCCCCTTAGATCATACCCATAATATTTGCATAGCCTTCCATCATTCCTTTAGTACATAACCTTAAACCATACATACGTGCCTTAGGTCATTTCATCATTGGTCCTAGCATTTCATTTATTCATATCCTTAGTACTTTCATACGAAAAAAATTTAAAAATTTAAAAAATCCAAAATCCAAAAATCCCAAAAACATTTCTTGCACTTAGGATTTCTCCTAGGTCCAACATCAACTTTCGATCATCAATCATCCTTATCACTTGAGGTTCATCTTCCTTGAGTTTGAGAAACTATTAGTGTCTTTGAGTTGATATTTCTCTTGGAGTTCATCATGTCCTATCATAGCATGCCTTCTTTTTGATCACTTATCCTTGTGTCTATCCATCATAGCACAAGTCAAATCTCACATTGCAAATAAATTGTCAGACCTAGAAGATCCTTAGTCCGTGCATCGAACATCATTCATCCTCATATCCCATTTAGGGTTTAGCTGCACATCACTTTCCTATCATATAGATCACATTTTGCATCAATCCTTTAGCACATTCCCATCTCAATCATATCACATAGTTTGCACCTTAATCTTTGCATTGATCCTTAGTTTCATTCTAATCTAACTTATATCATATAGTTTCCCCTTTTCACTTTAGGGTTTGCATTCCATCTTGAGTCTCATACATTTTCCTAGGTCAAAGATTAGAACTATAACATACTCCCATGGCTGCTACCTTGGCTCAACAAATTCAATATCTCAAGAGAGAAATATATGGCATTCAAGTTCAACAAAATGAATCAATGAACCCTTTTGAGAGACAAATTTATAATATCAAGAGTGTCAAACTTCAAGGAATTCTAAAATGACTATATAAGGTGGAACAACAAATAATTGAAAATCAAAAGCTAAACCTCAATAAAGATCACACGAGTCCTTCACCAAGAAAACAAGACATTTCTTCTAAATATCACTCAAATATACAATTTACACCTTTGGGACAATCTATCGAGTCATCTTTGAATGAGCTTCTTAAGAATAATCTTATCTCATTGCCTAACACAACCCCACGAGGATGTAAATTTTTGAGTAACTACTATGCATATCATAGACAAAATGAGCATAAGACTTGAAATTGCATGGAATTAAAACATAAGATTCAAGACCTCCTTGATAATTGTGTCATCAAAATTGAAGATCCTAATGAATCACCTAAAGAGAAACAAGGCACAACTTCTAAGCATGATTAAAATTATGAACCTATGTCTAACAAGGCTCCACATGTAGCCTCCATCTCTTGCACCAAGCCTTCATCTCCTAAGGCTTCTCAACAACAATGCATACCATCTCCCTCAAACAATGAACGTAATGATGACACTTTTCATGTTGAACTTCAAGGACTACCTCGTATGCAAATCCAAGCTAATCACAATCTTGATACAAGTTCCTCTAATGATTTAAAAATCCCAGATCCTATACCCACTCCAGAGAGTCCCATCCAAAATGTTTCCCCATCATGCCAAAACATGAACACCTTCCAAGAATCCCCTATGCTTATGAAAAATCCCATCCCTTCCTTAGAAGTGGCTCCATCTCGAGAGGATAATCTGAAAAATGAAGAAACAAGTCCTATCATAAATCAAGATCAAGACACCAAAATTCCCCAATCCCATCCAATGGCTGACCAAAATCCTATCCCCCTAGAATCCCATGATGATCCTCTTATACCTTTCCATTTCTCCCAAGATGATCCCCTTTCATCTCAAGAGATATGAATCCTTCAAAATCCTATTCCTCATTCACTTCATAAGAAATATCATGATGCACCTTCCACCTTTTCAAATGAGCTTATTTAAAATGAAGACCCAAACACCCTTTCCATTCTATCTAATGGTCCTCTTCCATGTCAAGATTAAAGTATCCCTTGATTTCCCTATCATAATCCTCCATGTCCTCCACAAGCTCCCATATCTCAAGATGAACCTATCATTCCTCCTATTTTTCCTAAATATCCTATCATGCCTCCATATCCACCTAAAGATCCCATCATTTCGCTTAGTCCCCCTCATGAATCCAGCATCTATGTGCAAGTTGTTAATGAATCTTTTATAAGTCAACTAAGTTCCTCTACTCCCATTGGGTTTGGTCTACTTTGTGACCCTACCATTTCTTCCATTTTATCTCCATCTAAAAATGGACTCGTGTCTTCTTCCAAAAGAAACAAGTATCCCATTAGTCAAAGGATTAATCAAGGCAAACAACCAAGCCTCCATGAACAAGGTACATCAGAATCCCTCCATATCAAAGAAAATTATGATGGTCATGGTCCCAAAAAAAAATACTACTTTCAAGACGTTGGTATCCCTACTAAACCAAAATCCAAATGCACGCCTTCCCCTTCATCCTTTCAATCCATTTTAGGTCCCTATATCCCTCCATCCCTTATGCAGGATCAACAAAGGCACACATCCTTGAGAACCTTCCATCTATCCAAAAGACCTCCATATCATTCCTATCCATCCACACATTCCTTTTCCTCTCCAAGCAATTTGGATGCCAAGCATAAAAGTCATAATTCAAGCAATTCACATGTATTCAAGGATCAACATGTTCCATCTAACTGACATGTCAAAAAAAAGAAAAGTATGATCCAAAAAGATAAAGAAAAATCCAAAAGGCCACAAAGGTCCATTGAGAAAAAGAAAGAAATTTTAAAAGCCATATGGGTTCCTAAGGCACTTGTAGAAGAAATGCATTCCAAGGAATTGCAAACGAAGAAAAGTCAAAGAACATGTGGATTCCCAAGCAGCTCCTTGAAGCACAACGTCCCAGGAAAAATTGGAGTTGGCATCCAAGATTATTATCCCTACTGCTAAATCTCTCCAACCTTTCAAATCCATTTTGGGCCCTCATGTTCCAAACTCCATTGCCATTCCTCCATCAAAATCTAAAAATCCAAAATACACTTTTCCTCCATCACTCCACCACCCCTCAAGGTGTGTGCCAATGTTGATCCCACCAACATTTCCATTCACTCATGCACCAGCCTTTCAATATCCGATCCATTATGCAACACCTCTTTTTCACCCTTCCATCCTTGTTATCCAATCCTTTACATAAGACTTTACCTTATTTTCATTTCATCGTCCTACCAACATCTTTGAGCTTACCTTCATAGCCATTGTCTATTGCAAAACATATTTCAAGGGTACCATCCAAAGAAGAAAGACACTTGAGTCCTTCCATCTCCTATCACACATTCATTATCTTCCAAAAAGTGAGGAAAGAAAAAAATAATGAAAAAAATGAAAAAAAAAGAGAGAAAAAGAAAAGAAAAGAAAAGAAAAAAGTAAAAAACAGAAAAAGTAAAGAGAAAAAAATCCTTCCACTGGTGAAAACCTGGTAAACAGGAGCCTTGGGCAAGTACCATGCTGAAAACCTAGTAAACAAGCATTATTCATAATCCCTTATTCTCTTGCACTATTCACTGGTGGAACGTTCCATCCATGCTATCATGTTTGTCACATCCTCCATTATCCTCCATTATATCCATACATATCCCTTTTCCACCTTTGATCTTGATAAGGTTAAGAATTTTTGTAGGATTTTTTTGTCATATCTATTACACTTGATCCACACCCTTCAGCTCCTATCCTTCATTACCACCCTTTGATCTTTCTTATTCTATCCGGACCCATCTTTTGATCTTGATCAAAATTATGGACATAAAAAGCAAAAAAACAAAACAAACCTCTTGACATGTCCATTCCTTTTGATCACATGACATTCGTTACACCTATCCTTGCTTTATATTGCTATATCTGGTGTTTGTGCTTGGATCAACATGTTATCCTATTGCAAGATATTCCTTGAACATCACATAAGCCTCTGCCATCATTCAATTATCTATTCATGTCCCGTTTGTTCACTCATCCACTCAAAATCCCTTTTACTTTGCTAGACACTAGAGGCAAACATTAGAAAAAAAAAACTATAAAAAATCATGAATTGTCCTAAAAAATCCTACAAATTAAAACATTCATAACAACCCTAAAAATCATAAAAATCTAAAAACATGTAATAAACATTGCAATGACACAAACACTTCGGACAAGCCTGCAACTTTGGAACTTCCACGAACTCATTACATGATGAGACTACAATTGAGAAAATATAACAACATTTTTAATCAACTTATAAACCCAAACACATTAACTGTGAAAAAAAATCATTCAGCATAAAACATATTGTTTGCTTGTTTGCTTATTTTCTTTTGATTGTTTTTTATTTTCCTTTTTGGTGACATGTCTTTTAGCTTTTCTAGGATGTCTCTGACTAGAGATTTTATCTCTAAGATGTCTTTGACTAGAAAGGCAAGAATGTGGCATGTTCACCTATTTGTTGCTTGTGGATTGTTCCTCAGTAATATGATGACCTATCTTACGACATGATCATCTAAGATCATCGAGGACATAATAGTCTAATCCAAATTGAGGCAATCCTTCATGTCTGATATGTTTTCTTTCTCACAATTGGTGTGACTGATTCATTTAGGTCTAAATCATATCTAGATGATGATACAAGAACTTAAAAATAACAAGAATTCTCATCACTCATTTTTATTTCTCATCACTTTTCTCCTTTCATCGCCCTCTTCTATATCTCTTTTCTTCATCTTTTTTTAATTGCAGCAAGATCAATCAAACACTTTATCCAATTGATGCATGTCTCTGAAACTATTAATCACTTTATCATTTCAATCAACTTGACACCCCTAGATCAATCAATTAATCAATCCTTGGATCACCTTATTTTGTGCTAGCATTAATCTTTATCAGCTTAATCAACTCAATCAACTTAATTAGCTTATCAACTTGCCTATACTATTCATTTCCATCAATTGTTCAGTTACATGTTTCAACTATGCATTTCCATCAAATGTACGTCTCAACTTAACCACTTGTGCAATATCAATTATCCAAACTCCTTTTCATAATCTCCCAAGAGATCAATCTCCATCAATCTGTTTGATCAATCTCCATCAATCTATTCAATCAATCTCTCAAGGGGGCATAACCAATTAATCATAACCTTTACCAAGATATCTCTGGGGCATATGTCAGTTGATCATTTTCTTTGAAAAAACGTGACAAGTTGCATTGTCTAAAAAATGGGCAAAATGTAGACACATAAAAATTTCCATTAAAATGTGTCCTCTTATCAAACCTCAATTTTATAATCATCATCAAGGTGGATTCATTATAATATTAATTTCGCACTTTCGATTATAGTATTCATCATATTAACATTTATATTCATATTCCACTATCTCCATTATCTAGTATAATATTAATTTCACTATCTCCATTATCTCCACTATCTGCATTATCCATTATATTCATATTTCATTATCTCCATTATCCATTATAATATTAATTCCACTATCTCCATTATAATATTAATTTCACTATCTCCATTGTCTCCACTATTTCCATTATCCATTATTCACTATATTATAATGTATTCATTCTTCATTATTTTATTAATATATCTATATCACTAATTCATTAAATCTATTAAATGAATATATTTTTCATTATTTATTCATCCCACAACTTGGATCCACCCTTCAGGACTTCTATTTAAGCTCAGGCCCTCTCTCATTTGATCCATCTAGAAATCTAGCATTTAGCTTATCTTTTGCATTTTGCATTCTTTCAAATTGCATTTTTCTCTATCTTTCAATCATCTTCAAAATCTTCATTCATCATAGTTCTTTGTCCAAGTGCTTTCTGAGAGCATTCAAATTCTTAAGCACGAAGTCTTGGTGATAGGAGTACAATAGAGTTAAAAGTTTCCTATTGATTGCATGTTAGTTTAGTTTCTTTTAGCTTTGCATGCTTGTTCTTGCAGGTACTCTATTGAGAATGTTGGATTGAATGTGGATCTTAACTCCATAAGATCTCAGACATTTCCTCCATCTTCAAATTTCTCTCAGATATTATGTGTGCACAAGGGCTCAACAAAGAATGAAAATGTGGTTGATAGCTTGGTTGCAAGAAGGGTTGATTGCATCATCAATGTGCTGATTAGGGTAGATAATGAAGGAAGCATCCTCTTATATAGAAGGCACTGTAAGAAATGGAGGGATAAGATTAAGAAGTGTAAAGGATAAAAGGTTAGTTAAAATTAAAGGGTAGGTAGAGGAAATAATAAAATAATGAGAGGGTAGGTAAGAAAAGAATTAAGAGATGTCTTCAAACATGTAATGTTGTGGTTAAAACACTTTGTTGGTGAAGCGGCCACCAAGGTTCAAACCCCTGCTGGGCCATTGTGCTCGCAGGCCTTGTGTCTTTGCTAGGTCATTGTGCTTGTGGGTTTGAAAAAGTGAAGTGTGCAAATGAGGTCCCCCAATGGTGGCCTCATCGGTTCATAGCTCCGGGTCAAAAGCGTTTCACGTGGAGCCGGAGGGCATGTCATGCTAGCATTGACGGTCATGTTAAAATGTTTAATAGGCACTATTTAGAAAAAGAAAAGAGAGAAGAATTAAGAGATGAATGACACGTGTCATGGGTAGAAAAGGCTAATGAATTAATTAAATAAATAAATATTTATTTAATTAATAGAGGAAGTGGGATCAATTAAATAAATAAAATATTTATTTAACTTAGGAAAATGACAATTTAAGTAAATAAAAGTATTTATTTAAATGAGAAAAAGGCTTAAGAGGATTAATGAATTACTTACATAAATAAATAAATATTTATTTAATTAATAGAAGACTTAGGATAAAATAGTTAAATAAGTAAAAATATTTATTTAGTTAGACATGAAAATTCTAGGTGTCTACAATTCCAATTCAAGAGAAAATATTCTTCTCTAAAAGATTATATGAGTACAAGGATCATCAAGCTATAAGTTATTTTCAAGTACATTTTCATGATGGATTTTGTTATGATTTATCATTTTCTCGCAACAACATTTGGCTGAATTGTTGAAAAAGCATTGCATCACTAATCAAAGGTATAATTATTTCATTTTAGAACTTCAATTCAATGTTTCATCTCAAATTTAGTCTCTATCCTACTAGGGTAAGCTTTATTTTCTATCTATCATTGTTGTAGGGTTAATTCCAATCTAGGGTTTGGCTTAGGCAACTCCTATATAGTTGAGCACCATTTTTTTCTCTTTATTGTACGTAGGATTCATGTCTGATAATGAAAGATTAAAAATTCAAGAGGTACAAACTAAGGCAAAGAGATCCAAACTTTGAATAAGTGGAAAACCTAGGACACTATTTAGAAGTGTGAAGTGTTCGACATTTTTTTGATGAAATTTTAAGGAGATAATCTCTGAGACATTCTGATCTAGAATCTGTTCATGATATCTAAATCAGACACATTTAGGACTAGGAAATGTCTAGCCACATAGGTTAGCACTTTCAAGCTCAAATGGAAAACACAGGTTAATTTCTTATCCATGTTTCCTTATTTGTTCTATAGCTTACTACTTATGCTGATTCCTATTACTTTTACATCTTTAGACCTAGTTCTTCCATTTTATGATCTCGTTTTATGCAATCATATCAATAATAAAAAAGAAGAATGATCAATCATTACCATAGCTCTCCCAAGGGTTTGTAGTTGGACCTATTGATTATTTTCTTAATTTATGTTGATGTGTTTAGGTTTGATTCCTAGTTTTCATGATTAAACAAGTGAACCCCATTTTCACTACATTAGAGAAACATTAAATTGTCAACAATAGTTTTATAAATTGTCTCAATAGCTATTTTAGCACCATTATCTCTATATAACACAACTCCATGATAAATTGGAGTGGAGGTTGGTTTACAATCAACCATATCAAACTTCTTCAATATATTCTTAATATATTTTGTTTGAAAAATGAAAATTTCATCCTAACCTTGATAAACCTCTATGCTAAGAAAATATTCCATAAGGCCTAAATTTATCATCTCAAATTCTTTCATCATAGAAAATTTGAATTTATCTTTCGTCATAGAACTACTATCCATATACAACAAATCATCAATATATAAATTGACAAAACTAATGTCATTACTTTTTTGTTTGTAGTAAAGACTAGGTTCACTGTTGCTTCTATTGAAGCCGTTCTCTTGGAGATACCCATCAAGCCTATCATACCGAGCTCTCAGTGCTTGTTTGAGGCCATACAAGGCCTTCTTTAGCTTGTAGACTTGAATTTCTTTTCCTTGCACCTCAAAAATTCCACTTAGTGGTCATATATAACTTGGATGAAGCAAATAAATACCAACTCCTTGAGCAAGTGGGACATCAATTTACATGAATGTACTAATAGAAATGATGAAATAAAATATTGTGTGAACAAAATTAGAAATGCCATATGGACAAAACAAATTGGGTGCACAAGACATACTACATCAAAGAGTTAAACCCAACTAATCATCACAATGAAAAAACACATTTAGAGATAGTTATTAAAGGAGAGGTGATGCTATTGATTGCCCAATTGAGGATGTGATCACATCGTCTTAGATATGAGACCAATAGGTGAGCCTAGAAGGAGAGCATTGCATATTCTACACTAAGAAAGTAGTGGAACAAAATGAGACTTTATCATGGAATGCATAGCTTATTAGGATATTTGTACTCAGCATGAACATAGTTTGAAAGTTGACAACATGCACTAGTTATTTGACAAAGCTAGGATCAACCAAATTGCTAGCTTCCTAGTTAAGATTCACAATAGGAGATCCAACATCAAAATTGAAGATAAATTAGAGTTGTTATTCTCAATCTTTATATGGACATAATTAAAATCAACCAATCATTTGTTCATTCATTTGTTCTCTCTACTTGGAATGTGTTTAGTCTTTATGTTCCATCATTTGTTCCATATGAAATTGTCTTGGTGAAGGCCAATGCTTTTCCTATTGAGGTGTTGGTTATGTTTTGATACTAAGTTATATAAGAAGATTAGAGAACATGGAGTTACATTGTTGGCCAAATATAGCAACAAAATATAAACTAGATAGAAGGAAGAGCATGTGGATGAAACAAAACAACAAATGGATGAATAAGTGGGGTGTTAGCATAAGAGAATGCCCAAATAACAATGGAGAAATAAAAGGGTACGTGCAAGGAAAATTCAAGGAAAGCATGTGCACAAGGCAAGTTGGGAGGAAAAAAGAATAACTTATCAAATATCTCAATCCCACATGACCGTAAACAAAAGAGCTACATAGAAATGGAAATAAAATGGAAAGAAAAAATATTAATAGCTTAAAGAAGGACTAGTTTGCATCAACTTAGATGTGAAATTGGAATATGAATGATATTTAAAGAGAAGTGAGCAAAGAGAAGATGTGGTTATTGCACTCAAGAAATGGTGGAGACAGAATGACTTTACATCATGGAGTTTTCAGTCTACAAAGATATTCAGATCAACTACATTGAGACGCTAAACATAAACACCTTGAGTGATACGTTTGAAGAAGAAAAGATAACAAGAGTTACAGATTTTGTGATTGAGAGTAGAAGATCCAAGATGCAAAAGGAAAAGGAAATTTAATAGGTTCGGTATACTGAGGTTTGCATTCAGATATCCCGCATCTTATAAATTATTTGACCTCATAGATCCTATAAACCATACATAAAGATTATTAAAAACATACATTCATTCATGAATTCATACAGCAAAAGTAGAGTCCCCATCCCTGAAATCAACACGTCTTTCGCATGGCGAATTTTTTTTATTCCGATCAACTCTTTCATTAAATCTATGAGTGTTTGGTACGCAGAATCTCTATGTCATCATCAACCTTTTCACTGGACAACGCACATCTACCTGCACTATTCTTTTTTAAAGAGAATCCAACGAAGGAGCGCATCACCACCCTAATGTCACTGTTTTTATGTCGGTAACATAATTTATTTAAAAGCCGAATCGCTTTCCCAAATAATTTCGAGCAGAGTGTATGATCTCGTAAGGTCCGTCATGACCCAACTTTCGCTGCACCAAACTCTGTGTCTATCTATAATGCGCAATAGATGTTGCCCTCTACTTACTTTATTAAAAACTGGCGAACAGATACCCACTTGTATCATTATACTTAGAAAATAGAAAGAAAGTTGTAATAAAACGAAGAGTAAAAGTCTGGAATCTTAATTTAAGTTTCGGAGGGAATTGCATAGAAATGATCTTGTGGATAAGGACGTCACGAGAGAGAATATTATGGAAATAAAAAAGTGATTCGGCTTTTAAATAAGTTATGTTACCGACATAAAAACAGTGACATTAGGGCGGTGATGCGCTCCTCCGTTGAATTCTCTTAAAAAACAATATATTGCAGGTAGATGTGCATTGTCAAGTGAAAAGGTTGATGATGACATAGAGATTCCACGTACCAAACATTCGTAGCCTTAATGAAAGAGTTGATCAGACCAAAAATATCTATACACAGGCACCCAATGTCTATTGAACGGATCGGATGTACTTCAACAGTATTTTAAATGAAAAAAATATATTGTAGGTAAATGTGCATTGTCCAGTGAAAAGGTTGATGATGACATAGAGATTCCGCGTACCAAACACTCATAGACTTAATGAAAGAGTTGATCGGACCAAAAATGTCTATACACAAGCACCCAATGTCTATCGAGCGGATTTGATGTACTTCGCCAGTATTTTAAATAAAAAATATATATTGTAGGTAGATGAGCATTGTCCAGTGAAAAGGTTGATGATGACATAGAGATTCCGTGTACCAAACACTCGTAGACTTAATGAAAGAGTTGATCGGACCAAAAATGTCTATACACAAGCACACAATGTCTATTGAGTGGATCGGATGTACTTCGCCGCTATTTTAAATGTTATCTATTCAATATCAGTAGATTTCCACAATCTACTTGTATGTCATTAAATGAGCTTCTGGATTTGATTGTGTGAGCTTTTTTTGTATCAACGTTGAAAGATATTTTAAATGTTATTTATTTCTTTGATAAGATCATGGTTCCTTGAATTATTTTTTAAAAGTTATTGTGTTAGTTTTATGTTATATATAGATAATATTATTTTAGTTGGTTTGATAGGTAGTGGATAATTTATATTTATAGTAATTATAACTGAGCAAAGGAAAGGATGACTTTTCTAATTGTTTTTCTGCCTAATTTCGAGTTGTACTATATGATTTCTCAATATAGACTTCTTTCTAAAAATTGCACTTATTCAATAACATTTGAAGAATCATTCACAATGTGTTAGCCATAGCATGATAAAGAGATCTTGGAAATGAAAGTGAGGTCTCCATGATGCATAAGTAAGGAGATTCAAGAGGAAATAAGTTTTTCATGAATAAATAAATAGAATTGTTTATTCATTTGAAAGATTTGTCATCAAGATTATAAAATTGTGGTTGAGGCTTTATGGTTTAATGCCAACTTTATTGTAATAGAGTCATGAACAAACCAACAGTAACAATTCATCTATGGGCTCTATAGATTTAACCTATCAAGCCTTGTCATGCAGGGCTTAAGCATCAATTAATATGTCTTCTACAACCATTGAAATCATAATTTGTAATCTTTAATATGCATTACATATCCTATAAATGTTTGCATTTCAACCTTAGAGTCCTAATATGTTGAATTATTTAATTAAATTGATTTATCTTAAGTTATTAGCTCCCTAAGTCACCATTCACTTTGTGGGACCTCTTGGTGAGGTGGCATCCTACATGGCAGGTGATGAGATGACATATTCCCCTATTTTCTAAGCAGTTGGCACTCACTTGGAAGATGCTATTTTTTGGGGTGATGTTGTCATATATTTCCATTTTGGAATTGAAATTGATTCAACAATCTCCTATGTGGACTAAATAGCCTTGGTTTACAATTTCTATTATGTATTAGAGTTGCATTTTAGGAGCTAGCACTTATTATGGAATTCACTTTTGATAAGAGGTGTGAGGTAATGAAGGTTCCCATTATTGCTCATAGTAATGCCTATGTTGTACTACATTGTATTAGGCAAGATGACCATTATGGATGATATAGGTGTTGTTGGCTTAGAGTTTGCTATGAGAAACATGTCATGAGATTAGCAAGATGTTGTTTATGACACAACTTACCTCTTAGGCATTAAAGTGTTGGCATTACACACTCATATGAGAATGGTTGTTGTTGTCATTGATGGCAACCAACTAGTAACAGGGTTCTACAGGATTATACCAGCAACAAACTTCACATACTGGCACCGACAACTACACAAAGTTTATTCACACTAGCATTCAGTTCACACTGGCAATGAATTATACTGACACCTAGGCCGACATAAGATAAAGTTTTGTTTATGCAAATTATATTGTAATCTAATGTAATTATTTGTAGCCGACATGATCTATTGTAAAGACTCATATATGTATGAGATCTTGTAGGTCATTTTGTAGGAGAAGATTATGTAATTAAGAAATTAATATGAGAGCCAATATCTATATATGCATTTTGATGTAATAAGAAGCAGAGCAGAGCAGAGTGACTATTATTCACTAGCAAGGTTTTTGGTTAAGGTTTTTGATTGAGCTCAAACCGATACTGAATCAAGCATTACCGATGCTATTGTAAAGAAATACATTGTATTTGGATTTAACCATCCATTTTGTAGTCAGTGGGATTCCAGTTTTGTTGTCGAGCAGTGAGCTCTAGGCAGTTGGCCTTCTTGCATGTGCAGACCCCTATTATATAAGTAATATTTATTCATATTGGCTAGTGAGTAAATATTGTGGGTCACAAATCCCATTAAGTTCTTTCCCCTATCGTGTTTTCTCACTAAAATATCTTGTGTTATGGTGTGCATTAATGTTGTCCCTCTTATTTCTCTTTACTGCATTATTATTTGTTTACCAGTACATTAATTTGGGTTATAAAGTCACAAATAAGTTCAAATCTTTCTATCACCGGTTAGACACCAATTCAACCCCCCCCTCCCCACCCTTTAGTGTCTTTGGGACTATCATTGCATCTAACAATTGGTAGCAGAGCCCAGTTCTCTATTTACAAAAGCCTAACAGATTGAGGAAGATTCTGAAACTGGTATTGATGGAAAGTTTGAGAAAACAATTGGAATGAGCTCTTGAAGATTTTGATGAAAAAAAATTGAAGAATATCAAAATTGAAGATGATCTTAGGACTGCCGAGGAATTTATTAAAGCACTTTAGGAGAACCTAGTTATGGGACAAAATAAGAGGAAGGAACTTCGTGAGCAAATGTAGAAACAAGATGATGATGAAAAGGAAACTCTTAGAAATATTGCAAAAAATTTGAGATAGGAGAACACTAACATGAAGAATGAAATGCAAGATCTAACCATGAAACTATGCAAAGATATTGAAGATAGGAAGAAGAATGAGGAAGATTTGGCCAGAAGAATTAATGAAAGTTCAGATGAATCTCTAAGGCTTAGTTATGAAAATGATATGCTTAAGACAGATTTGATTCACATGCAACATGACAAAGAGGAACTTTTGAGACAAGTTGGCATTCTGGAAAATGAGTTGGTCACTGCAAATGAATATAAAGACAAATTCAAGAAAAGTTCAGAAAGGCTTGATGATATGCTAAAAAGACAGAAACCTAATGGAGATACAATTGGACTTGGATTTGAACATGGAGAAAGCTCCAGGACTATAAACAATCAAGATCACAGCAAATCGGTAAGGCAACCTAATGCTTATAAATTTAATGGGAAATGTTTTAATTGCAACAAATTTGGTCATAGAGAAAATTAGTATAGATTTAGAAATAATCAGAATACAAATTTACCCATCGGTCAATGTTCCAAATGCAATAAAAGTGGACATAATTCAAACGATTGCAGAATGAATGTGAAATGCTATGTTTGTGGTAGATTTGGGCATTTATCTAATCAATGCAAACACAAACCGGTCAAGGTTATGGAAAGGCAATTCAAAGGAACAATGTAACTTATTATGCATGTAACAAGATTGGGTATATTGTAAAATTTTGTAGAAGTAAGACTGCACCGGCGAACAATAAAGGATGCAATAACAAAGGAAAAGAAAAGGTGACTGAAATAAAGAAAGAATTTTCAAAATAATGGATTAAGAAGAGAGATCAGCGAATTGATGAATCTGTCTCTGCACCGGTAGAACAGGGTAACCCTCCACCGGCAGGAGGTACTTCATCTAATTAAGGAATAATCCTTAGGGGTATGGTAGCAAGTTGAAAATTGTGCATTTTACCCTCAGTTGATGGTAAGAAGTTGTATTTATTCTTTACCGGTAGACATGTTAAGTTTTCACTTAATCGGAAGCACTTAATGTGGTTGTTGGCAAACTTTTTGGTTATAAAGCATGAAAAACCCTCATTTCGAATCACAAAGCATTCAAATTTCCGAAGAGCGCGAAGAGAGCAAAGGCATTCAAGAGGCGAAGTAGCAAAGACATTTTCAGGGCATTTCAGAAGATTTCACTTGCAAAAAAGGTATTTATTTTAGTATCATGGCTACTTCATCTTCTGTTCCCAAATTCATTGCAAACCCTACTGTGGTAGAGAATGTTAAGAATCCTAGACCTATTTTTAAGATCATTCCTGAGATTGCTAAGCAAGATGATTCCATTGGTGCTTTTTCTAAAATTACGAAGGGAGTTGTTTTTGTTGAAGATCTGAGGATATATATTCATTGCAACATAGATAATTTAGGATCTGATGATTTGAAAAACATATACCATAACGTTATAGCTAATAAACAAGGTTTAATCAAACCAGAGCATAAGACTGTTGAGGATTTAAGATTTGTTGATATCTTGAACATTCCTAAATTTTTGGATGAGATAGTTCATCTTGTACTTAGCAGGGTTCATGGCAAATTTATGTGGCTAGACTTTGTTTTCAAAATTATTAAGGAGGCAATCAAGGTGATCACTAGTTTACCCTCAACCGGTACTAGGCCTGAAAAGAAGCTGAAGATCCCGAACAAGGGGGTTATGAACCTAACCAATGCTACATCTGATAATAGACCCCTCAGGGTTAGTGATATCACGGATAATAATGTGAAATATGTGAGTATGGTGATTGGTTATAGAGTTGCTCATACAAATAGGTTAAATATTGTTTCTACTTTTTGTATACATAGTGCATAAGAAATGGTGAAGAATAGTGCAAAGATTGACATTTGTGAATGGCTAAAGGATGAACTGATAGATAATTTGGGGAAGATAAAAGGTGATAAGAAATGAACCTTCAAATTTGGTAACTTATTTGTATGCCTAATTCTTTATTTCACAAAGGAGATTCCCAACATTGGTCACAAGGACTTTGCTTATGACATCCCTATTGGAAAACAGATTATGAAAGCAATTACCGGCATAGGTGCTAATAGTGATGAAATGGTAAAAGATTATTTCAAGAACTTTCAAACTAAGATGAAGGCAAGAGAAAGGATTCCTCAAAGCATTGTGGACAAATATGACAAACATATATGTTTTGTAATAAAGAGAGATGAGACATGGATGGAGGTTGTTACTCCTCGAAACATTTGGATAACAGAGATGGGCTATGAAGTAGATTTGAACATTCTTGAGTCTTATGCAAAGACACTTCTTGATGCACCAAGGGAACTGACTGAGAAGATATTTGGCACAACTGAAACAATTGAGAGTGATGTATCTATGCAGAAGCAGAGGAAGAAAAGAGAAAAAATAATGAAAGATGCTTCAAAGTTTATAGCAGATGTTAAGAAAGGATTAATGGGACTTGAACAAATGAGTGGTATTGCTGAGAGCATGAAGGAAAGTAAAACCGGACAACAATTGGTAGCTCGTGTTTCCCTAGTTGTTACTTCTTCTGAGACAGAAAGTGATAAAGCTGCAGAATTTAAAAGAGTTGAAAGGAAGAAAAGGAAACCTTCACTGGCACCTACTCCTTCTCCAAAGAGGACAAGAGCACTAAGGAAGAAACAAAAAGCTATAAGAGAGCCAAACATTCAAAGAAAGAAACTTACACCAAAGAAACGGACACCTAAGATATCAGATATTCTATCCCTGGAAGAACTTATAAATGAAATTACCCAGGATGGAAACCTTAGAAATATAAATAAATTTTATCATACTTTCATAGATTCTAATAAGGAAACAATTGAGGAAAGTATCATTCTACATCTTGATATTTACAAGAAATTTTTAATTGAGGTCGTTGACCTAATGATCTTTATCTAAGACTTGAGGCAAAAAGAACATCTATAATGGAACTTGACAAGAAATTAAAAGTTGAAGCAATGTTGGCAGTTCACCCTGTCAATTCCCAGTAGGAGATTGATGAATTGATTGCAGAAGCCAACTGGTTAGTTTTTGCTAGTGGTCACCGACAGGTTAGCTTAATGGTAGGTAGTGTCAAAGAAATTGCTGATGAAATGACTGACAAATGGGATATATTATTTGTGGAAAAAGAGAAAAAGGAAGAGAAAGATAGACATACAATAGACAAATATTTCACTTAAGTATATTAGAAAAGTGATAAGCATAAGAACAAAGTTGGTGGCATTCCTGACTTGACTATCAAGGATGACCTACCCCCATCAGCTGAAGACACACCACTAGTAGTGGCACAGAAACAAGCAAAGAAACAAGTTGAGGAACAAGCAAAGGAATAGGTTAAAGAACAAGGTGATGCATAGGTTGAACATGAGGAAGAGAAAACAAAGAAATTGAACACTGAGAATATTGATCCAAAGTCAAACATTTTGTTTACCATGAATGTGGACACTCAGGATATCAATGTAATTATAGATAAATCTTCTGAGAATGTTGAAACTGAACCTATAAATGTTGACACTCAGCAGAAGGTAGAGAAACTGGCAGAGAAAGAACCTGAACAGAGTATAGCTGAACCGACAGTCAGCAAGGCAGAAAGTAAGGATGACAGTAAGGTTGAAAATAAAGTTGAAACACAAAGTGAGCAAAATGAAGAAAAAATAAACAAGGAAAAGGTCAATGATGGAAGTAAGTCAGCTAAAGTGGCTAAGGAGACCAGAGAGATGAAACCAACTATTGTAACTCCCACTCTGCCTAGCACTTCCATTTTGGACTACATATCTACAAATGTGGTAGATGTTTTATTAGATTATATCAAAAAGATCACTGAATGCAATGCCTTAGCATTTAAGGCTATTGATGATACCTTACCTATTTTACAACAGATAGCACTGACATGTAAGGTAGATGATGTTGTAGGCTTTATTGGTAAGTTAGACACATTGTCTAACTTCATTTAATCTAATATTCAATTGATTGATAAGATTAATGAGGAGACAATTAAAGAAAGGGTAAATAAGGAGAAGGCAGATTTCTTTAATAAATCTATTAAGGATTGTACAGGAAAGTTAGATTCCTTAATACTGGTACTAAATTCAACAATTTTGGAGTTTAAGGAACTATATAGAGATGTTTGCAAGCCACACCATTTGACTATTGATATTGATGATCAGATTAAACAGACACAAAAGGAAATTGATGATATAGCAGACCACTTGATTGGCTCTTCTGAACTCACTTCAATTTTAGATCAAGAAATGGTAGTATATGAGGAGAAAATAGAAAAAATTAAAAAGGAGAAAGCTCGATTAAGGTTAAAATCCCAGGAGTAAAAGAACAAACTTGGTCCTAGATTGGAAAATCCATTGACACACCATAATGGACTATCTAAGGCTACTATTCCAAGAGGAAGATCATCAGAGGAACAAATGCATCATCTAACTGACATGATCCGATAGACTGAGGATATCATTTCTGATAGTTCTAAATTTTTTCAAGGACTTAATCTGATTGTAGTGGATATATTTCAGATTGTAACCAACCAGTTACAGACTTCAAGGTAAAATTTTGGAATTCTTTGATTTTTTTTGACACCTTTGTCATTGATGTCAAAGGGGGAGTAGTAGTGTACTGAGAAAAATGTACAGAAGGAATCACAAAAGGGATCATTTTCTCAAGAGGAGAACTTTCATTTTTTGATATCAGTTTTTGGATTTTTCTCATGAGTGTTGCCATCAATGCCAAAGGGGGAGATTGTTGGCATTACACACTCAAATGAGAATGCTTGTTGTTGTCATTGATGGCAACCAACTGGTAACAAGGTTCTATAGGATTATATCGCAAAAAACTTTGCATATCAGCACCAGAAGCTACACAAAGTTAATTCACATCGACATTCAGTTCATATCGACAATGAATCATACCGGCACCCAAACCAACATATGATAAAGTTTTATTTATGTGAATTATATTGTAATGTAATTAATTATTTGTAGCCTACATGATGTATTGTAAAGACTCATATATGTATGAGATTTTGTAGGTCATTTTGTAGGAGAAGATTATGTAATTAGGAAATGAATATGAGAGCGAATATTTGTATATGCATTTTGATGTAATTAGAAGTAGAGCAGAGTAGAGTGACTATTATTCACCAGCAAGGTTTTTGGTTAAGGTTTTTGATTGAGCTCAAATCGGTACTGAATCAAGCATTACAAATGCTATTGTAAAGAAGTATATTGTATTTGGATTTAACCATCCATTTTGTAGTTAGTGGGACTCCGGTTTTGTTGCTGAGTAGTGAGCTCTAGGCTATTGGCCTTCCTGCATGTGCAGGCCTCTATTGTATAAGTAATATTTATTCATATTGGCCAGTGAGTAAATATTGTGGGTCACAAATCCCACAAAGGTTTTACCCCTACCAAGTTTCCTCACCAAAATATCTTGTGTTATGGTGTGCATTAATGTTGTCTCTCTTATTTCTCTTTACTGCATTATTATTTATTTATTGGTACATTAATTTGGGTTATAAAATTACAAATAAGTTCAAATCTTTCTATCACTGGTTAGACACTGATTCACCCCCCTCGTCTCAGTGTCTTTGGGACTGTCATTGCATCTAACATAAAGATGGTTTTGGAAACCATGGGCATCTACCTCTTTCTATTGATCTCTACATATATTTCGATGTCTTAGATGATTGAAATTAGAGGAGAGGAGTTTATTTTATAGGGGTTGTAGTGCTGAATTTTCTTCAGGATGGAATAGGACGTAAATCTCCATGTATAGGTTTGGATCTTGAAAATGTATTGTAACTTATTGATGAATAATACATTGGCTTGATATTTTGGAATATGGGGGTTTTTACTCGAAAGGGTTTTCCCCACGTATATCTATATTTTTTCTCTTTTGTCTCATTCTTCTTATTTCATTATTCTAAAGTATTAAATTTGTAAGTTGTAGTGTTGTTGAAATTTTCTTAGATTTAAAAATTACATTCACTTTCTTCTAAAGTTTTAGTCATGGTAAATAAAGTTTATCTATTTCTACCTTTATGGCATCGTAGTATGTGCTTGTATAAGTTTGTTAAGTTATTATTTTAAAAAAATATTAGACATTGTTGGTGCATACTGATCTTAAAGGTTTTACTGGGATGATCTCATTTCCCTTCAAAATGTGGACCAAAAAAATATAAAATAAGTAAAATAAATGTCTACCCAATGAGTACAAATTTCTTAAAACAAATAGTGCAACAATGAAAATAAATTGAATACAAAGAATAAATTAAATTTTATATTCTGATTTCTATAATATCACTTTCTAAAATTCCTTATTTTTGCTAAAAGTAAAAAATCAGACACTCGCAATAATATGCATAAATATCAATTTATTATTCAACTTATAATTTTGATTAATATATACTTCAAATTTAAACCATACAATACAATTTTAAAATATTAAATGTATTCTTTATTCTCTTTTACAATTCTTCTTCCAATTTCCAACTATATCACTTGTACAAATGTCTTGAAATGTTTCTAAATTTCTTTCTAAGTTGAGGGTTTTTGTCTACTAACTTGACAAGAGAAATTAAAGGTCTTTCCTTCAATTTTTGCAATGATGGTTTTTTCGGTCAATGATTGTGATTCTTCACACACCCCTTGACTTTTGATTAAATAAAACATTAATTTTATATTTTGTATAAATAGTATTATTACTTATTATTATAATATATCTTTTCTTAAAGGGGACATTGTAGTTTGCCCTTCTCAAAACTAGGTGTCTTTGAGCAATCACATATGAGGACATTCTTAAGCTTTCATCTTCACTTGATCTAATCTTTCTTGGAGATACAAGATCCCAAATCAATATAGGAAATATTATAATTCTTTGTAATTATATAGTATGTTTTATTAACTTCTTATCTATTGCCAAGCCTTATTGAACAAATTCACCATTTATATCTTCAAACAATTTTGACTAATGATTCATATTGTCTTGCAAAGTTTCCTAATTCATACCCAACTCTATTAATTGATTTGTCCCTACAACTTCTAACTTTGTCAAGGGTCATTCTTTATGAAGAACCATTTCACCATTCATCTTATGTTGTACTACTCTAATGTCACCATGAGTTGTGGAACTTAGAACAAGATATGTTTCTACCTTTAATTCAATTAAAGTGTGTTATCACAATGGAAAAACCTTTCTCCATCCATTTCAAAAAATGTATTAATTTTTTTAATTTTCATCTTTCTCACAAGTTGTCACTCTATTGCTAAATCTTCATCAACATAAATTGCCTTTTTCTCCTTCCTTAATAGATACTCTCTAGGTTTTTTCACAAGTTTCTCCTAATATTCTACATGTCTTAGCTTATTACTTCTCTTTATTTTTTTTTGTTTAGATTTTTTTCCAGTGGCCATGTTTGAAGAATCTTTTTCAAAGAACTTGCATCATTTGTATGTTCTTGTGAATCTTCCATCTCTTTAATACCAACAATAGTTGTGCTTGTGAAAATGTGGAAGTTTGAAAGTTAGTGAATAATTTCATGATTCTTCCTTCAACTTGAACTCTTCCTATCCAAAAAGTGAAATTCCTTTCATTTTTCCTTTGTTGATATTTTGGTGACATGTTCCATTATTAGAAACCAATAAAATATCTTCCCCTACTAGTTAATTTGTTAAGGTTTAGGAAATAAGAGTAATAAATAATATTAAATATAATGCTAACTAAAAGACATAAAAATAACAATTCACAATAATACACAAATTTAATGTAGATTTTTTTGGGTTGATAGCACATGGATCCATCCTGAGTATTTCTTAGTATTGGTTGATGTGTTCTCTACGTAGACCTCTTGCACAACATAACCTCCCCTAATTAAGTATGTGTTATGACTTTAAGGGATATGGCTTAAGAGTACCAAATTACAAGAAATCAATTTTAACTATACATTAACTACAAAGTCAATATGAAGAGCTAAATACTTGTATTTATTCATTCCATTGTACCATTTGCATCCTCTCTCTTTTTCAAAGCATATATGATTGTCTTGTATTCTTCCATAGAGAGTATCCTTAACTTTTTATTATCAAGTCTCCCTCAATATCTATCTAGTTTTATATTTGTTGCCACCACCAAATGCGAGTAATGTATAATCTTCTTAAGTGATTTGTAATCTTCAAATATAGGCAAAAAACTCTTTTGAATTAAATATTTGTGTATTCAAGTGACAGTGACCACCATAGACTATGTTGGATGTTTATAATTGAACATCATCATCTACATAAGAACTAATTAACTTATGTTTTGGTTGTACACATTGAGTCAATCAATACTATGTCCCTCTTCATTCTACTCAAGTGCAACAACAACATACACATATCCTGGAACCAAATTTAATTAAAACCTTTCATATATATATATAAATTTAACTTATGCAATAATTTTAAAGCATAAAAGCGCAATTTAAGCACATTCACTGCATGAACACTATATTTACATGAAAAACCCTATAAAGAAAAAACCACGATGAGAATCACACTCACAATATAATAAAACTAATTCCAAGATTTAGGCTCACCACCAAGGAGAAATATGCACCTAATGGACTTGGAAAGATAAGGCACACAAGCATAGGAAAATATAAAAAGAGACTTGCAGAAATGAGATGCACAATCTCAAGGAATGCCAATGGACTCACTTTCAACTGGTAGTCAAGAGAAATATTTGAATTTGAAATAAGTAGGATCTCCTAATCACATCTAATCAGAAATATTATATCTAATCAATCTCACTTTGAAGATATAACTATCAAGCAACTTCTCAATATACTTTCACACATCTCCAATAAAAAATCTACTTGAGCATTATTTTTCATCCACTTCACAATGATTCACACTCATTCACTATATAAACACATAAAACCATACATTGTTATATACAAAGTTCTTAATCAAAACCATCAATTAGGTCAGCCAAAACAAAATAAAAAAGTATTACATAAATTAC
This sequence comes from Cryptomeria japonica, assembly GCF_030272615.1. Taxonomy (NCBI): domain Eukaryota; kingdom Viridiplantae; phylum Streptophyta; class Pinopsida; order Cupressales; family Cupressaceae; genus Cryptomeria; species Cryptomeria japonica. Next base: position 718,370,644 of record NC_081409.1, on the reverse strand, counting down.
ACCATCGAGACTTAAAACAAACACATCGGTCCTCTCCAAGAGATAATAGGGACCCAAACAAATCATAATGAATTCACTCAAGTAGATAGCAATTAACTATGCATGCTTACCAAAATCTCCAAGATCGGTGCCAAATGAAATGTGTAGAAAGATACTGAAGCACATCAACTGATCAACCCAAAAACAACTTTCCATGCAAATTATAATGTGTAGATCATCACACGCCATGGTGAGATTCATATAAACACTCAAAATCATCCTTCAAATATTATCCATATCAAAATAGCATAATCCAAACAAGATAGATCAATTGGAACAACTAAGAATCAACACAACAAAGCATGTCAAGCACATACCAACAAAAATAACTTGTGGAGCAAAACCAACACTTTAAAATTAAACTAGAAAACAACAAAAACCAAATGAACATATCCTCCAAACTACAACCCTTCAATCACCATATCCAAAAGCCACTAGATAGTTTCTAGACTAGTCTAATATACTACCTCACTATAAATAAATAGCAACAACTAACCTCATTATTTGACAAATCAAAGGACTTTCACACCTAGTACTACATAATTCATAGAACATAAACATTATATTTAAATATGCACATTATGATCTTCATAATCCAGAAGGATCCAAAACCTTCTTCTACTTAAATATTAAATATCGTTTCCTAATCAAAACTTCACGTATTGTAATCTTTTGAAACCAATTAATGTATGCAAAATATTAGTATTAGGCAACATGATAACATCTAAGCATCTATTCCTAGATGATATACATTACTAAATACTAAACACTCTGATTGTCACTATAGAGAACTATAGGCTAGTTATGTGGTCCCCTCAATCCTTCTAATATGTGATGCAACCATATTGCTTCACAAAATATTGCACTTGTTGCATGATACTCTTCTTCTGTTGAGGAACGAACAACCGTGGCTTGCTTCTTACTTCCCTAAGAAATGGGTCATGAACCTAGGAAGAAAATAAATCTATAACAAGTGAACCTACATAATTTTCATCTCTATATAATGTCAAGAAGAATTGATCATTCCTTTTATATTCCAAACCATGATTCATTATACCTTTGATGTACCTTAGTACTCATTCTGTTACTTTTCAATGACACATTTTTGGCTCTTGAATGAACCTTGATAGATAATTAACACCAAAACTAATATCTAGTCTAGTGTAAGTCAAGTAAATCAAACCTCCAATCATTTATTGATAGATAGTTGCATTCAACCAAGGAATTTTATCAAGTGCAAATAATTGCAATCTTGATTTCATAGGTATAGAAATGGGTTTGTGATCCATCATTCTAAATTTATCAAGCAGTCTCTTGGTATATTTCCTTTGAGATACAAAGTTATGGTGATTATATTTCTATACCTCTAAGCCTAGACAATAGTTTTGTAGCCTAAGATTTGTCATATCAAACACCTTCTTAAGATCATTCTTGGTTGTCTCAACCATTTCTTCTGAGCTTCTTGTGATAAAAAAGTCATCAACATATATTGTTGTCACTAAGGATTGCACCCGTGATGCTATGTTTGAAAACAAGCAATCTTGTGAAACATGGAAACACCTTTGAGCCTGTGGGTTGCTCAGAGTGAAGGTGAATCTCAGGAGATTAGGCCGGCTTCTTGTTTGGTGAATCTCTTGTAAATACTTTTGATAAGAAAAGGGATAGAAAGGGATAAAAAGTTTGAATGTAAATGAAAATCTACTCTAATGAAGGTGATGCACCAAATATCTTATCTAAAATCTGCAACCTGCTTAACTCAAAAAAACATCAACAAATAACTTTGATTGCTTCACAACTCAAATGAACATGTAGATGCATAAATATTTCCTAGAAAGGGATGAATTCAATGCATGTATGAAGGAAAACAATAGGTTTTCACAACTTCAAGCAATTAAAATCAACTAACACAAACTAGAACCTACAACTAACACGTACTGTCTTGCACCACAAATTGACTGAATGAGACAAATTAGAGGATAAAAATCATAGGAAACGATCAAATCATTCATTCAACACTAGACAAGAAGTACCAAGAAGGAAAATCTGATGCTATATTATTGAAAAATAAGGAGTCTATTGTTACAAAAAAACTCAAATACTACTGAGCTACAATGCTTTTTGCAAAAATGTCTATGCAAAAAGAAAGAACCAGAGGGAAAAAAGAAGGGGGGGAAGAATATATAGAAATCTTGATGAATCTCCTCCAAAACCCTAAAATGACTGCATGAGAAAAGCCTTGGGTGAATCTACTAAAAAATGGCATAAAAACTCATGCATAACACTATAAAATAATAATCTTTACTGCTCAAAAGGACTACCACTGGACCTGCATGAAGAGAAAATCTCTTTATTAAATATGGAATTGCCAGTCCTATCCAACAAAGCTTCACTGAAAAAGAAGAACCCACTGTTCTAAAATTTTTGTATGTTTATGTGCGAAAAATAGCTATCCCCATGTGAAATCTGCATGATGAAATGAACCATGACTGTATTAAAAAGAATTCCCATTGAAAATATTGTATGCATTCCCTGGCAACTGCTATTCATGCTGAAACTTTTGTTAAAAAAGAATTGAAGAAATGCATCTCTTTGCTTGGCGGGCTTTTCACCGTGCAACTTTTTTTTATTGCCAATCATTGGACCACCTGCATTAACTTTTTGATTATTATTTGCCTTAACTGCCTGTACTAACTGTCAGCACATGATAGATTAAACCTCAACCACCGAGTCTGCTAGCGGCTTGTTGCTATATCCGCATGGTTATCCATCGTGTACTTTTCCATTGTAGAATAACGACATGCATTGGATTCTTTTGGACTTGCTTGGCCTTTACCTCTGCTTTAACCTTCAAAATGGGTCCACTTTTGTTACTTGACCCCTGCCACGTGCTACATTCTGATTTATCCACAGATCCACTTGGACTCCACTCAAGTCTCAACATTTTAGACCAGACCCACCACTTCTTGACTTCGCTTCTTCATCTTGTGCCCACGAGAACGAGTGACGATAATGAACTTTGAACCAATTTGAACCATTGAATCAGTTGAACCACTTTGAACTATTTTGAACCATTTGAACCACTTTGAAGTAGTTCAAAGTTCAAGTTCAAAGTTTATCTAAAAAATATAGACATCTACTCATCTATAGACCTTTGGCATGTGCCAGCCTCTGATTTTCTCACGGGTCCACTTTGTCTGCCATCTAGACTGCCATTTTGACCACCATTTCAACCTAGGCTCACCTTGAAAAATGACTTATCGAAGAAACCTTGGCTACTATAGAACCCCAAAAGGATTCACCAAAACCACTAGTTTCATCGACAAAACTGGTACAAGGGCCGGATGATTCCTACATTACTTCACACTTTCTCTGCACTTTTCATCAGGCCTTCGGGACAACTTGGAACCTGCTATTCTGATGTCCGATGATTTTGACATTGCCTCACACCTTTTGCATTTTCTCCCACCTTGATTCACATTTTTTTCCTTTGGGCTTTTAGGATAACATAATAATGGGATTACCAATATTCCGATGGCAACTGGGCTCACCACTTTGCACTTTATCGAGTCTTTGAGATAACATTAGATTGGGTTACCCTGATGTCCAATGATTTCTTTGATCTCCTTTGTGCTCTTTATTGAACCTTCTCCTCTTTCCATCGGGCCTTTGGGATAACTTGGAACCTTCTATTCCAATACCCTATGAATCGCACCACTTTCATTTTCTATTTGCACTACTCTGCATCTTCTTTCGGGCTTTTGGGATAACATCAGAATGAGTTACCCCAATGTCTAATGAACTCGCAGCACTTCACACTTTTTATATTGGGTCTTCGAGATAACATCAGAATCTACTACTCCGATAAACCGATGATTTCCTTGATCTCTTTCGTACATTCCCCCAGCTGATTTGCTCCCCTCTGTTGCGTGTCTATCTGTGATTTATCACATTTTCCTCTTGAGCATGGCCCTGGATGCCATATATTGGCCATGTGTTAGCCACTTCATTTGCCACTGCATGCCATCTCATCAGTCGCTGATCCGTGATGGATAATAGGTGACCATCTTTGCATAGTGGATCAACGACCACCATTGATCCATCTCGAACCTGCATGCCCTTTAATCAACCTTTTTTGGCACGTTCTTTGTCACCAAGTCATGGCGATAACCCAGGCTACATCTTTCCATTGCACCTTAGAGACAACCGTCAGATCATTCTTGATCACCATTGATCTTCCTTGATCTGCCCGACCATTAGTCTCTCTGAGCAGCTCTCTCTTATGCCATGGTGTCACCACATGTCAACCACTATTTTTCCATATGATCCACCCGAGTGCAACCTCAACTTCCACCTAGATGGCACCTCATTAGTTGCTAAGTCACGGAGATTAATAGTTGAGAACTTTCACATAGTGTTATAGTGATGGTTGTTAGATCCTTTGCAACCTGCTCGCCTGTTAATTTCCCCTTTTACTGCAAAAATTGGCTACTTTGAGACACGCACGCACACGAGGGGTCCACCAACACCGAGCTGCAACTTGCTAAAATCCCTTAAGCTTTGACACTAAGGATATATGAGGCCTTGGTTTTAAATTCAAAGATGCTCCTCCCCATGACCAATATGGGATAAATATTCTTCATGCCGAGCGACTAAAACTAGTTGGAAGTTCTCTAGCCTTTTTAAAAAAAACCTCTTTGGCACCTAAGTAAAAACATTACATGGGCTGCTTGCATTTGCTCTAATTTTCTTTTGGCCTTTTCCCAACAACCACGTAGGGGAAGTGCCAAATGAATGTGCTTGAAGGTTTTAATAGCCACACCATACCTGAAAGTGAAATGAAGCATGAATATATCTGAGCTCTATTTATCTTTGTAACACCCATTTCTATTAGCATGCTGGGCTCAACCTCTTTGAGAGCCCATTTCAACCCACATGATGTATTACTTTTCTTGTATCTGCACATGAAGCAAACAAGTTAGACAAAAACAATGTATTTCTGATTTTTTGCTCAAGATTTGGCCTTTTCAATATGAATGAATGCAAGGCTTCATTAGGGCACCAAATTTGACATGTGCAAAATTTTGGTAACATTTTTGGTGACCTCTCAGGGGTGTTTGCCTGCTAAATAGTAGAATCCAGTAGGATAGCATATCAATTGGGCATTGAGTCAATTTTGTCTTTCTCAAAAATCTAGAACTGCATCTCAGCACCTAAACAAAACTGAAAATGAAACTACAAAGGCTCTGCATACAACTGAGCCTGCACACCATGAGATCTGCACTTATGCAAAATAGAACAAAAAACTTAAAGAAACAAATGTGCTAGAAGCACTTATTCAAGTGAAACTACTACAACTCTTCTTATAGCTGAGCCTGACAAACTGATGGAAAGCAAGAAATGCAACTATTCTACTATGTACATATGCAAATTGTTATTAATCAATAGCATAGTTTGAGGTGAATCCCATTGATAGGGATTGGTAACACCTCCCCATCCAACTTAGCAAGTTGGAATGCATTATTCTATTTGCATTGTGTGATAACATATGAACTATCCCACATGGCATCAAACTTGGTATGTCTACCAAGTCTATTCTTTAACTCATCCCACTTGAAAACAAGATCACCTTGATTAAATATGCATGGTACAACTTTTCTATCGAAGGTTTTCTTCATCTAAGCATGGTGAATTTTTAATTTTTTGTATGCTTCCTTGCGAGTTTTTTCTAATTGCATAAGTTGAGCAATCCTAATCTGCATTGGTTGCTCTTCAAGTAACTCCAGCTCTTTAATACAATTCAAAGTTGGCAATTCAACTAAAATAGGTAACCTGGCTTCTTTGCCATAAGTTATAACATAAGGAGAGTTACCTATTGATCTCTTTGGTGTAATTATGTCAGCCCAAAGGGCTAGCTTGAGCTTTTCATGCCAGGTTCTTTGATTCTCAACAATGGTCTTCTTAATGATGTTGATCAAGTTTTTATTAGTTGATTCAGCTTGTCCATTACCCTAAGGGTAATAATTGGATGAAGTATTTAAATATATATTATTCTTAACTCACCAATCTGAAACTCTAAGACCAATAAAATCCAAAGCATTATTAGAAATGACTTATTCTGGGGTACCAAACTTGGACACTAAATCTTGATAGAAATTCAGGACAGAAGTTTCATTAGCTTCTTTCAATGGAACTGCTTCTATCCATTTTGTAAAATAATCAGTTGCTGTAAGAATCCATTTGTGACCTGCACTAGAAGGTGGATTAATAGGTCCTATAAAATCAAGTCCCCACTTTGCAAAAGGCTTCTCTACTTCAATTGGTTGCAAAGGCAAGGCTGTCAGCCTCTGCTTGCCTGCAAACAATGAACATTTTTCACATTTTCTCACCCATGAGTGAGCATCTTTAAACTTTTCAGGCCAATAATAACCATCTCTCATAATTTTCAGAGTTGTTGTTCTTGCTGCAAAGTGACCTCCTGCAAGTCCTTCATGTAACTCTTTCAGATCTATTTCAATATGATCTAGCTCAATGTATCTTAATAGAACATTGTTATAGTTCTTTTTGAACAAAATACCATCTATTAAAGCATAAGGAATGGCTTGTATCCTGAAATACCTTCGTTTTGACCTGTTTAAGCCTTCTGGACAGTCACCAGTTTGTAAAAAATGGACAATTTGTTGATTCCAAGTGAGTGGTAAAGTTGGGATAGCGAGTTGTTCTTCATTATTAAGTACTGTTTCAACTTGTTGCTCCTCTTCTTTATCATTTTTTGTATTTCCAATAGGTTGTTCACATAAACCTTTACCTCAAACTAGCTTGGTTACCTTGATAGAGATGTCATATTCCATTGCCTTAGTAATCCAACCCGCCCTTTTATCATTTATGTCTTTGCTGAGTAAAAAATCTTTTACTGTATGATGAGCAACCATAAGTTGAATCTTATTGTTAGAGAGCATGTGCCTAAATTTCTTAAGGCTTATTATTATTGCTAACACATGCTTTTCTACAAATGAGTACCTAGTCTCATAATTATGCAAAATCTGACTAAAAAAGCAATTGGATGCTCTAAATCTTCATCATTTTGCTGACACAACAATGAAGAAATAGTATCCTCACTCCCAAAAGCATATAGAATAAAATCTTTCTTAAAATCAAGATTAAGGAGAGTAAGGGTTGCTGCAATTGCTTCTTTAATTTCTTCAAAATTGTTCTTACCTTCCTTAGTCCACTAAAAAGGAATATTTTTCTTAAGCATGGCTGTAAGTGGCTACATCAATGCTACAATATTAGGAATAAACCTTTTGATAAAGTTAATCCTACCTATGAAACTCTGGAGTCCCTTTTTATGTGTTGGTAATGGCAATGCAAGTATGGGTGTGATCCTCACAGGATCTATTGAAATCCCATGCTTTGAAACAATATAGCCCAACAACTTGCCTTCATGAATAGAAAATATGCTCTTCTTGGGATTTAATGAAACTCCTAATTCCCTACATCTCTCAAATACTTGTCTGAGATGGTCAAGATGTTTATTAGCTTTTTTAGAAAAAATAGTTACATCATCTAGGTAAACCAAAACAAACTTGTTAATGAGGCCTTGAAATGCCATATCCATTACACGCTGAAATGTTGCCCCTACATTGGTCAATCCAAATGGCATTTTATTATAAGCCATTATACCCCACTTGGTGGTAAATTCTATTTTGTACTAGTCTTCTTCTTTGATCAAATTTGGTTATATCCTGAATAACCATCAAGTAATGAGAATCTTTCTGATCCTGATACAACATGCAAAATTTTCTCCATTGAGGGAAGCAGGTAATGATCTTTCAGGGATGCTCTATTTAAGTCTCTAAACTCAACACATAGTCTTAGTTCACCATTCTTCTTCCTAACAGGAACTAGATTGGACACCCAAGATGTGTGCTTGATTGGAAATATGATATTTCCTTCAGTCAACATATTTAACTCAGTCTTCATAAGATGTTCTAATTTTGGATTAAGAGGCCTTTGTTTCTACCTTACTGGTTTTGTATTATCTACCAGCTCTATGGTATGCTGAGCTAAATGAGGATCAAATCCTTTCAAATCTTCATACCTCCATGCAAATATGTGATTAAATTCCTAACAAATTTTTACAAAAGCATGTTTTTCTTCAAGGGTACATACCTTGCCAATTTTCGGTAGTTTGTCTTTGAATATTTCAGTAGGTTCATAATATTCTTCCTTCACAAGCATGCTTCCTTTATCCTTTCTAACTTGATCATCTGTATTAAAAATGTATTCAAGGGTTACCAAACCCTTGGGCAGCTTGTTAGTTTTCAATTGGAGAAACTGATTTTCATATTGCTCATTAAACTTATGTTGATTTTCGATAGAAAACTCAACTTCTTCAATTAGGAAATTAGTAATCTGCTCATTTGAGTCAAAAACCTGCCAATTAACAGTGTTATCTAGAACTAAGGGCCTTACTACAACTTTGACATATTGTTGTCTATCAATATTTTCTAGCTCTTTTGGAATATTGAACTGAGCTCCTAAGGCAACAAGCCTATCTGCTTCTTTATTTTGACTTCTAGGAATGGACAATAGATTAAATGCATCAAAATCTTCAATTAAATCCCAAATTCTATGCTTGTACATCTTCAAAACATCATTTTTGGTGACATGGATATTCCTTACTTGGTTCACAACTAGTTCACTATCACCAAAAACTTGTAAACATTTAACTTTTCTTTGCCTAGCCCATTCTAAGCCATGTGCTAATGATTCATACTCTAGTGTATTGTTTGTACAGCTAAAAGAAAATCTGAAAGTAGTGTAGTATCTCATACCTTTAGGTGAAACTACCATAACACCACCTTCGGAACCATTTTTACCTCTTGAACCATCAAAATAGAGCTGCCAAACCTAAATTTGCTGTTGTTCTAACTGCTGGTCAAGTGGGATATCCTATTTTTCAAGCTTAGGAAAACACATAATCCTCCTCATGAATTATATAAACACCAAGACCTATTTCATCCATGTTGATGAAGGGATCTTTTGCATTATTTTGGGCTGCCCACTCATCCAAATTCACATCACTTATGCCTTGAATAGGTGTATCTGGATCCTGGATAGGTGGTAACTCCTCATGGTCTCTAATGACAAGATTTACATTTAGTGGATTGGGAGTATATGGTTCTAAGTTGTAAGTGGCTTGATGTTTTGACTTAATAGTAACCTTACCATACCGAATTCTGAAAAAAAAGTGTGACCAATTAGCAAAAAGGTAACCTCCTAATTTTGTTGTGAAATCTCTAGATAGGCATATAGAAAAGTGTGGAGGTAAGTTAGCTATGTACATATCCTGAGGTATTACAAAATTAGGACAAGCATACAAGGTCAAACCAAGATATTTGACCAATCCAACTGACTTAACTGTTGTTCCATCTAACTGTACAACTCCTCTAGAAACAGGCTCATAAATTAGACCAAATTTATCTACAAGGTCTTTGGGAATAATTGAACTATTGGCTCCCGAGTCTATCAAGCAATTGTAGACTAGATGGTTGCCAATTATTAATGTTACAAAAAATGGAGGAGGCTTTGGTGTTTGATTTGGTTGATTGTTCTTAACTAGGATATCATTAGCTAATGCAACTTTAGGCTAATCTTTTTTAGGCTCATTAGTCAAGGAAAGACTATCCAATTTGTCTCTCAGCAATTCCTTTTGTCTGGGAATTTGCAATGCATCTATCATTATCATAGAAATAGTGCTTTTTGCCATAGATTCTACAATATTAAATGGAACACCACTAGCCTTATGTTGTACTTCTAGAACAACAGGCTCTTGATGAGTTGGTTTTGACTGAGATTGAACTTTCTATTGTTCTTTAGGTGCTGCAGGTTGTTCTCTTGGTAAAATCCACACATTCTAGATAGGTGGAGGTGTACTAACAACTTGCTGACTTGTATAAGCTTGTTGTTTCCCTTTATCTAGCTATTGTACGGACTTATTTTGTTGCTATCCATTATTTATAGCTTGTTGTTAATGATTTGCAGCTTGCTATCCAATGTCAGTAGCACATTTCTTTGACCTAGTATTAGCTGCAACATGTAAAAAAGGTATATTTTGTGCTTGCAGATAATTAACCTCACAAAATTCCTCACCTTGCCAATTCATCATAGCCATCTCAGGACCTTCTGGTTCTTCATTTGTTCCTACATCCTGATAAGACATATTATTTTGTACCATCAAGGCTTGCGATTGAGCATTCATTGAATTTTGGCATGATGCTTGATTATGAGGTTGTTGGCATGGAAAACGCCATTCTTGTGCCATATTGTTCTGAGCAGGAACAATTTCTTTAGAATTTCTAGTAGTATTCTGATTATACTATGGGTTTTGCCTATTATTGTAGTTCCTCCTTTGATTCTGAGCATCAACTTGGTATTGGGTTGATAAGGAGCTTGATATGGGGCTTGATACCTTTGATTTTGGTTATGATTTTTCTTGAGGTTCACCAGTTCATTGCCGAAATTCTGCATAGTTTGCTAGATTTGTTGAGTTGCTTCAACATTCTTTATAAACATCTCTTGTAGCATCTGTAGTTGCTTTCATGGGTCTCCTACAATTCTATTTTGAGCATAATTTTGAAAACCCAGTGCTAGTACAACAAGTATTGCAGCTAAAGGGGGTACTTGTAAAGGCATTAATGGCTGTATATCAGGAAAAATAGGTATAGGAGGCCTAGGGGAAATTTTACTAGCTTGTATACAACAATTTTCTGCTCTAATAGATATATCATAAGCTGATGGTAATGTAACCCCACCCATAGATTGAATCATAACAACAATATCACTATTTAAAGCTCTCAAATACTACAAAAATGCATGCTCAGGAGAGGTTTTTACCATTGTAGGAATTTTATTCCATGTTTTCTCAAAATGGTAATTGAAATCAATCATATGCTCTTGCAGTGCCCTCTTAATAGTAGTCATCTGCTCAACCAATGATAGGTGATTTGATTTATCTGCAAACTGCGTTGTTAACTTATCACCCAAATCATCCCAATTAATTTGCAAGCCTCTGAACCATTGTAGTGCTTTGCCTTTGAATGATGTTGCCAGTAGCCTGAGTACCACATTCTCTTGGACTATATGATGAACTGCACATAGAGATGCTATATCTCTTATATGCTTGATGGGTGTGTCGTGCTCTTCACCAGTGAAGATATACTTTTTAGAGCTGCTCCTGGTATAGGATCATGTTGGGTCAAATTCAAAGGGATATCTCTATTGAAGGGTACAAAAGCATGTGCTCTTGGTATGACCATTGTAAATACTATAGGATTTATTGGTGGATTTGGAGTAGTTGCAAAAAGAGGATTTATGTGGGTGGCAAAATTAGGCTAAAGATTAGGTAGAGAAGAAAAATTAGATAGGAAATTAGAATTTGGAGTTTCTACAAAAACTTCAACTGATGAACTTTCTGGAAGCTCAACTACTGAATTCACTTCTTTCTCTATCTTTTTCATTGTCCTTGACCTTCTCTATGATGGTGGTAGCTCAATATGCTCAATGAGGTCCTTGCTCTTTCTAGTTGGATACTTTTTCATATGCTGTTAAGAACTGTTCTGCACATAGAACTAGAAAATAGAGTCGCTAGGTACTTAGAAAAAATAACCTCAATAGAATGAAATACTATTGTCAATACCAAAACAACAACAAAAATAGATTTTCTTTGAGCTATGATAGCTCAAATGTGTCCCACCAGGCGTGTCAAAAACTATTGTCATTGAGGATTGCACCCATGATGCTATGTTCGAAAACAAGCAATCTTATGAAACATGGAAACACCTTCGAACCTATGGGTTACTCAAAGTGAAGGTGAATCTTTGGAGATCAGGCCAGCTTCCTGTTTGGTGAATCTCTTGTAAATACTATTGATAAGAAAAGGGATAGAAAGGGATAGAAAGCTTGAATGTAAATGAAAATCTATTCTAATGAAGGTGATGCACCAAATATCTTATCTGAAATCTGCAACCTACTTAACTCACAAAAACCTCAACAAATAACTTTGATTTCTTCACAACTCAACTAAACATTTAGATGCATAAATATTTCCTAGAAAGGGATGAATTCAATGCATGTATGAAGGAAAACAACAAGTTTTCACAACTACAAGCAATTAAAATCAACTAACACAAACTAGAACCCACAACGAACATGTATCTTCTTGCACCACAAATTGACTGAATGAGACAAACTAGAGGATAAAAATCATAAGAAATCATCAAATCATTCATTCAACACTAGACAAGAAGTACCAAGAAGGAAAATCTGCTGCTATATTACTAAAAAATAAGGAGTCTGCTATTACAAAAAAAATCAAATACTGCTAAGCTACAATGCTTTTTGCAAACATGTATATGAAAAAAGAAAGAACCAGAGGGAAAAAAGAAGGGGATGAAGAATATATAGAAATCTTGATGAATCTCCTCCAAAACCCTAAAATGATTGCATGAGAAAATCCTTGGGTGAATCTGCTAAAAAATGGCATAAAAAAATCATGCATAATACTGTAAAATAATAATCTTTACAACTCAAAAGGACTACCATTGGACCTGCATGAAGAGAAAATCTCTTTACTGAATATGCAATTGATAGTCCTATCCAACAAAGCTTCAGTGAAAAAGAAGAACCCATTGTTTAAAAAAATATGCATGTCTATGTGAGAAAAATAACTATCCCCATGTGAAATCTGCATGATGAAATGAACCGTGACTGTATTAGAAAGAAATCCCATTGAAAATATTGTATACATTCCCTAGCAACTGATATTCATGCTAAAACTTTTGCTAAAAAAGAATTGAAGAAATGCATCTCTTTGCTTGGTGGACTTTTCACCATGCAGACGATCACTTCTGAGTCCACCGTGCAAATTTTTTTTATTGCCAGTCATTGGACCGCCTGCTTTAACTTTTCGATTATTATTTTCCTTAACCACCTGTACTAACTATCAACACATGGCAGATCAAACCTCAACCACCGGGTCTACTAGCGGCTTGTCGCTATATCCACATGCTTATCCATCGTGCACTTTTCCATTGCGGAATAACGACATACATTGGATCCTTTTGGACTTGCTTGGCCTTTACCTTCACTTTAACCTTCAAAATGGGTCCACTTTTGTTACTTGATCCTTGCCACGTGCTACATTCTGAATTATCCATGGATCCACCTGGGCTCCACTCAGGTCTCAACATTTTAGACCAGACCCACCACTTCTTGAGTTCACTTCTTGATCCTGGGCCCATGAGAACGAGCGACGATAATGAACTTTGAACCATTTGAACCACTTTGAAGAATTGAACCGGTTGAACCACTTTAAACTATTTTGAACCATTTGAACCACTTTGAAATGGTTCAAAGTTCAAGTTCAAAGTTGATCTAGAAAATATAGACATCCACTCATCTGTAGACCTTTGCAACATGTCAGCCTTTGATTTGCTTGTGGGTCCACTTTGTCTGCCATCTGGACTACCATTTTGACCACCATTTCAACTTGGGCCCACCTTGAAAAATGACTTATCGAACAAACCTTGGCTACGATAGACCCCCAAAAGGATTCACTGAAAACACTAGTTTCATCGACAAAATTGGTACAAGGGCTAGATGATTCCTGCATTACTTCGCACTTTCCCTACACTTTTCATCGGGACTTCAGGACAACTTGGAACCTACTATTCCGATGTCTGATGATTTCCATATTACCTCGCACCTTTTGCATTTTCTCTTGCCTTGATTTGCACTTTTTTCGTCGGGCTTTTGAGATAACATCAGAATGGGATTATTGATATTCTGATGGCAACTGGGGTCACCACTGTGCACTTTATCGGGTCTTCAAGATAACATCATATTGGGTTACCTAGATGTCCGATGATTTCTTTGATCTCCTTTTCACTCTTTATCAGACCTTCTCTTCTTTCCATCGAGCCTTTAGGACAACTTGGAACCTACTATTCTGATACCCAATGACTTGCACCACTTTCATTTTCGATTAGCACTTCTCTACATCTTCTTTTGGGCTTTCGGGATAACATCAGAATGAGTTACCCCGATGTTCGATGAACTCGTACCACTTTGCACTTTTTATATCGGGTCTTCGAAATAACATCAGAATCTGCTACTTTAATAACCCGATGATTTCCTTGATCTCTTTCACACCTTCCCCTAGTTGATTTTCTCCCCTCTGTCGCATGTCTGTCTATGACTTGTCACCTTTTCCTCTTGAGCATGGCCCTGGATGCTATCTATCTGCCATGTTTCAGCCACTTTATCTGCTACTGGATGCCATCTCATCGGTCACTGATTCGCGATGGGTAACAGGCGATCATTTTTGCATAGAGGATCAGTGAGCACTATTGATCCATCTTGAACCTGCATGCCCTTTAATCAACCCTTTTCGGCATGTGCTTTGTCGACAAGTCGTGATGATAACCTGGGCTGCATCTTTCCATTGCACCTTAGAGACAGTCATCGGATCATTCTTGATCACCATTGATCTTCCTTGATCTGCCCAACCATTAGTCTCTCTGAGTGGCTCTCTCTTATGCCACGGTGTCACCACATGTCAGCCACTATTTTCCATATGATCCACTCTGGTGCCACCTCAACTTCCACCTGGATGCCACCTCATCAGTTGCTAATTCATGGAGATTTATAGTTGAGCACTTTTGCATAGCAGTATAGCGATGGCCATTATATCCTTTGTAACTTGCTTGCTTGTTAATTTCCCCTTTTACTACAAAAATTGTCTGCTTTGATATGCGTGCACACATGAGGGGCCCACCAATGTTGAGATGCAACTTGCTAAAATCCCTTAAGCTTTGACACTAAGGATATATGCGGCCTTGGTTTTAAATTCAAAGATGCTCCTCCTTGTGACCAATGTGGGATAAATGTTCTTCATGCCTGGCGATTGAAACTGCTTGGAAGTTCTCTGGCCTTTTTAAGAAAAACCTCTTTGGTGCCTAAGTAAAAACCTTACACTTGCCGAATGAATATGCTTGAAGGTTTTAATAGCCATGCCATACCTACAAGTGCAATGAAGCATGAATATCTCTAAGCTCTACTTATCTTTGTAACACCCATTTCTATCAGTATGTTGGGCTCAACCTCTTCGGGAGCCCATTTCAACCCACATGTTGCATTACTTTTCTTGTATCCCTCTAGTTGTGCCATATAGACCTCTCCTTAAGGTCTCCTTTGAGAATGCACCTTTTACATCCATTTGGTATAATTTCCATCCAATCTAGGCAACTAAAGAAAAAAATATTCTAATGGTTTTATTTTTTCTTGTGGGAGCAAATATTTCCTCACAGTCTATCCCTTCTTTCTAGGCATAACCCTTAGCTACAAGTATAGCCTTATATTTATCTATATTACCATCTACTTTACACTTAGTTTTGAATATACATTTACATACAATTGTTTTCTTATGAGGTGATAGATCAATAAGCTCCCAAGTGTTGTTTTTCATTGAAGATTGATACTCTACATTTAGTTCTGAATATCCATTTACTTAAAAAAAATTCCTTAAAGGTGGTAGATCAACAAGCTCCCAATTATTATTTTTAATTAGATACTGATATGCTACATCCATAGCCTCTTTCTAAGGCTTTGATTATTTTTCTTTCTCAACATTAGATGGGTCAAAATTATCAACAATTGAAGTCATTAGTGCCAAGTTTATCTCATTGAAAGCCATGTTGTGAGTCCTTAGACCTGAATTTGAAGTGTCTGGAATTTCATCTAGCTTTGCATCATGAATGGTACTAGTATAACACTTTACTCAAGGTTTTGTGACATTTTTGGGTGTCGATTGACTATTAACATTCTCATTATTTTCCCATCCATGTTGAATATAGGAGCACTATCTAAAGTAGGTGATGATGCAAGAGGAGAACTTGAATCACTCTTCTTATAGAAAAACTACATCTCTACTAATGTATATCTTCTTTATGTTGGAATCCATAAGGCAATATGTCTTAGATTCATTACAATATCCAAGAAGAATACATTGCATCAATTTTTCATCTAGCTTCCTCCTTTTTTTGTTTAGGAATGTGCATATAGGCAGTGCATCAAAATAACCAAATATGAGAGATGTATGGCTTTACCACTGTCCATGCTTCTTCTGGTGTGATGCCATCAAGTTCTTTGGTTGGTACACAACTTCAGCCCAATATGAATTTCCTTGTTGAAAATCTTTCAACATACTTTGGACCATCTCCATGATGATGCAATTTCTCAATTCAACAACTCCATTTTTCTCAGGTGTGTATGCTATTGTCAATTCATGTTGAATTCCATTTTCCTTCAGGTACATGGAGATTTATATGCTGGTGTATTTCACCCCTCGATTTGAGCAAAGGACATGAATACAATAATTTGTATGTTTCTCCACATGAGTATGAAACTCTTTCAAGTATGAAAAAGATTCATCCTTATTAAACAAACAATATATCGACATTTTTTGTGTGTGATCATCAAAAAAAAGTTGAAAGTACATGTATCCATTATGAATTGGTGTCATAGGGCCGCACAAATTGGTATACACTAGCTATAATGGTTGGCTTGAATGATGCTCACTTGGATAGATTGGTTCACTATGTTGTATTCTAGAAATATAGCTAGAACAAATAACAATTGACTTCTCATATAATGGCAGCCCTTTGACCACAATTTTCTTACTAAGTTTTAGCAAGTATGTGCTCAAATGACCAAATCTACTATGCCAAAGCATAGCAACATTATTATCCCTAGTCACTAAGGCTTGATTATTGGAAATTGTATCAAGCTTAAAAATTTTACCAATCTTAGTAGCACTGGAAACAATATTTGTATTTTTAGACTAATCTTTGATAAAAAAATATCTTTTTATCCTAGCTCTTATCAAATTAAATCCTAAGGTTACGACCAGGAAATTCATTAACAATTTTTTTTTGGTAAGTTCTGACAGTTATAAAATTTTAGTGATTTTGAAACTATGTATATCGATCTTCAAAGAGATGTCACCAATACCTTTGATGTTATAGGTGGTGACATCTCTAAGAGTGACTATACCATGATGGGGTTTCAATGTGAGAAACAACTTATTTTGCCCAATCATGTACTTTGTAGAACCTAAGTCCACATACCATATTGAGGTTGATTATGAACCATCTTCTGAAGTGTGGGTTGAAAGCATGCATTCCTCATTTGGAGAATCTTCTACTTCAACAATAGTGCTTTGTCAAGATTTAATTTTTTCTTCAACTCCAATCCTAGTTTGCCACTTTGAAACAACTTCTTTGGATGTAATTTGTTAGATGATCCTTTTGGAAAAGTGTTGTACCAACAATTTTTCTCATCATGTTCAACTCTTTCAAATATTGGACACTTCTTCTAAGGTTTAAATGAATTGCCAAATTTGGAAGGTCCACTAAATTGTTTCATACTCTTCTTGCCTATATGACGTGTAGTCATAGAATGATCCTCCTCATTATGATCAAAAGTGATAGACTCTTCTTTCTATAGTAGACTCAATAGCTTCTCAAAAGTGAGGATCATCTTTATGACACTCAAATTTGTCACAAACACCTTGCATCTAGACGATAGTGCCCATCAAACAATAGGCACCTAAAATACATCATAAATTGTTTCTCCCAATGCTTGTAGGGAAGCTCTCAATTTAATACTCCTTTTAATAAAGGTTTCCAATTATTCTTTCATATTCATCTTTAGGTTGTGTAACTGACTCTACAAATTCAAGATCTGATTTTGATTCTTTGTGTTAGATATTGTCTTGAGCTTAAGTTGTGCATCTTTAGTTATGGATGAGTCTAGAATAAAAGGTTGAACTTTATCAGACACACTAAACAAAATGATCAAATTTTCCTTTCTATCAACTTAATCAAATTGCTTTAGCTTATTAGTATCTATCTTACAGCATGTTGTGGTACAACTCACCACTTTCCAAACTTCTTCAAACTCAAGTTTAGTTTTATGTTTGGTCTTCCATGTAGAATAACTATTCCAATGCAATAGCTAAGAATTTGGTAGAAGGAACTTTAGAGATCTTCTTGCCATTGTGTTAGAGAAGGAAGAAAAATAAAAACCCCTTTGAAGAATTGAAAAATAAAATATTTTTTTTAAAACATAAGATTACTATTTTTTATTTTTATTTTATTTTTCTAAGCCTAATAAGATGCTTAGAAACATCCACTTTTATCTATTTGTCTAATAAGAAAGTGCTTTCATGTCAACTCCTCTGGCCTTTACATTTTAGCCTACATGACAAAGAATGTGGCACCTTCATGCCACCTTCAAGTATCAATACTGGGAAAGTTATAGAAGTAAATAACTCTCAACTCAAGTTCTATAAATTTTGGTCAACATAATTTGCAAATGAAGTGTTAGGGTTTAGGAAGATCCAAAGAAAATAAAAATTAATAATTATATGCAGATTCAAATACACAAAGATGAAGAAAAAACCAACACAAATAACACAGAGATTTAACGTGGTTCACCCAAGATGGGATACATCCATAGAAAACAGTCGTCCAATCTTTTCTTATTATCCAGTAAAATAGTACAACACAATTACGATGCCTTCTTACATTCTAGCTACTTCTAACTTGCAATTTTAGGGCAACATACAATGTCAGCAAAAATTAACCCTAACCCTATAAGAATATTCTCATAATCTTTTCATCACACTCATATTCTCGTATGCTCATATTCTCATACATGTATGAGAAAATTTTGGGGGAAGCCTTTGGCTCCCCAATACTTTGGCCCTTTGGGCTGACACCTCCACTTAACGAGTGTATAGCACTTGCATAATCAATCACCACATACCAACAATCTCCCACTTAAAGACTGATCCTAGAAAACATTGCTACACTTGCAACTCCCACTAGATAAAACACCTAGATAAGGTTGTTCCTTAATTCATGATTTTTAGTCATGAAGGCCAACAAAAGATGATGAGAAAATCACCTTGTCCCATGTGACTGCCTTCATGAATATACTTGCAAGATTATCACTTGTGTGAATCTTTGTAAGTTGTAACTAGCCATCCTCTAAAACATATCATATGAAGTGGTACCTAAGGTAAATGTGTTTTGTCCTTGAATGAAGAGAAGAATTATGTTCAAGATGACTGGCACTCTAGCTATTAGTGTACAATGGGATATCCTCCTGCATGTAGCCTAATTCTTGTAAAAAATATTATAACCAAATCAACTCCTTGCTAGTTTCAATAGCAACCACATACTCAACTTCAGTAGTTGAAAGTGAAACAACCTTTTGCAGTCTAGAAATCCAACTAACTGTAGTTCCCCCTACAACAAAAGAATATCCTGTGGTACTCCTCCTAGCATAAATTTCACCTACCAAATCATTTAGTCAATATATCCTTGTAGAGAAACATTTGATCCTTTAAAACATAATTCCTTGGTAGTAGTACCTCTCAAATACTTGAGAATCCATTTGACAGCATTTCAATGTTCCATTCCCGGATTGCTCATATACCAGCTCACAACTCCCATTGCATGTGCAATATATGGTCGTTTGCATTCCATCGCATACATCAGACTGCCAATAGCTGATGAATACAAAATGTTAGACATTTTTTTTTACCTCTTACTATGTCTTTGGACAGATCTCTTTAGTCAATTTGAAATGACTAACCAAAGGTGTACTAACTGGTTTTGAATTCTACATGTTAAATATTTTCAATACCTTCTTTATATACTCACTTTGGAACAAAGTTAATGTTTTATTTTTCTTATCTCATGAAATCCTCATACCAAGGATTTTCTTAGCTGCACCCAAATCCTTCATAGAAAATGACCTTGCTATATTTTGTTTAATTTCATTTATATGTTTCCTATTAGACCTAACAACAAGCATGTCATCAACATAAAGTAACATAATTATATAGCTAGGCCATTATCCAATCTCTTAAAATAAACACAATGATCAGAATGACATCTATGGTAACCTTGTTCAACCATGAAACTATCAAATTTCAAATACCATTATCGGGGTGCTTGCTTTAGGCCATACAGACTCTTCTTCAACCTGTACACTAACTCCTCCTTACCTTTGACCTCATATCCCTGCAGTTTCTACATGTAGATTTCTTCCTCCAAATCCCATGGAGAAAAGAAATTTTAATATCTAGGTGTTCAAGATGCAAGTCTTATATAGCCACAAGACTTAGAACAGTTCTAATTGAAGTCATTTTTATAACTAGATAAAATGTTTCATCAAAAACTATACACTTTTTTTGTGTAGAACCCTTCACCACGATTCTGGCATTATATCTTTTATGTCTTCCATCCTCCTCCTTCGACCTATAAACCCATTTATTTGGCAAGGCTCTTTTTCCTGCACGTAATGAAACTAAGTCCTAAGTCTTATTCTGTATCAAGGAATCCATCTCCTCTTTCATGCCTAGCTCCCACTGCTGTTTGGAACCCACCTGCATTGCTTCTTCATATCATTCTAGTTTAGGAGAATCAGTTAATAAAATAGAATAAAGAAGGATAAAATCTTTCAGGAGGTCTACTTAATCTTGTAGAACATCTAACACTTGTAGGAGTTTGTGGGATATTTAGCTATTGTTGAGCATCAAGCACCCATGGCATTTTATTTTTAGGAATCTCATCCAACACCACAGATTCCTTTTTGACTTGTTCATGCTTATTTTCCTATATTTGTTATTTATACATGACCTTCTCGTTGAATATTACATCTCTACTTCAAATTATTTACTGATTTTCAAAGTCTCATAACCAATAACCAAAGTCATCCATTCCATATCCAATGAAGGTTCATTTTTTAGATTCCCCGTCAAGCTTGGTTCTATTTTTTTATCAACATGGACAAAAGCTTCACAACCAAAGGTTTCCAAAAAAGAATAATTTACCTTTTTACTAGTCCATGCCTCCTTTGGAATGCCATCATCCAAAGGATTTGAACCTGCTTTGTTTATAAAAATAAACAATAGTATGTATAACATCTACTAAAAAATGTAGGGGTAGTGCAACATGCAATTGTTAGCAGCAATCAAGAAGGAAGACTAAGAGGGGCAAGTGGTGAATCAGTCTTCACCAGAAATCAAAAAATCAATCACCAAAGCATAAATAGATAAACTACAACAACAAAAAGATAGGAAAATGAACAAAACAACACACAACACCAATATTTTTAACTTGGAAAACCCGGTTAAGGGAAAAACCATGGTGGGAACCTACCCACAATAAGATGATACTTTGCAGTAATATGTGAAATTATTACAATGGGGAATGCACATGCATTCAGGCACACTGCTAAAAGATATATGCCCAAAAGGCTACAACCCTCAGGGAAGTCTCACTGACTTACAAAATGAATTGGACTATAATCCAAAAGGAATGAACTGCAATGATAGCATCTCCAAATACCTAATGACAGTTTTGGTTAAGCACATATGTCTACCCTGCAACACCGATCTCACCACAACACTTCACCAAATGATATATCTCTTTCTCGCACATACAACTCTCTTTGATAATGTAGACATAACATTGACACCTAAGCTAAATGAATAATTCATCTATATATACAAATCATCAACCTTGATAGCAAGGTTGGCTAAACCCTCAACCCTCAATACATAAATACAAAAATTACATTACACGATACAAAGATTGACCACTAGACCAATATTATAATTTTCATAGCTTAGAAAATTCCTAATTCAAATTCCTAAATACAGAGCACCACCGTAGATCTCGCCAAGATCAACCACAACACACTACACCACCAAAAATACCGCATAACACACAAATCATCACCGACTGATAGAAGTCACCAAAAATTGCATAACGATCAATGTTAATCACCAAACCAAATAGGACATGATTAGGAAATACCAACAAATATGCTATAATCATCTAGAATAGTTGCACCAACACCACATTTCAAATCTTCATCGAAATGAAGATACACAAGATCATCCGAAATCTCAAGAACACAACAAATCAACAACTGTCACGTAGAAAGATAACTTGTGGGTCAGTAAATCACAAACCATATGAAATGAAGATATACAAGATCATCCAAAATAACATCCCAAAGTCTCAACACAAAATCTGATCATATCGGAATATACTGGAGGGAATACTCAAAGGAACACCAACATAACAACAACAGGAACCGATAACTAAAGAATAGAAAACTGGATCACAAAATCTTCCTGAGCTCACCAAAAAAACTCAGAGGAATATGTTGACATCAATGACAATAACGTATCTAAATCCAACAATTGAATTCAACAGACTACAACAATTTCCCAACAATATCAATAATACAACAATATCCCCCTTTGACATTGATGGCAACATATGAATGTGAAAAAAATTCAATGCAAAAAAAGAAGATATCACCAAAAAACTCCAGCAAAAATCCCCCTAAGATCAAGATAGATAATGAATTTTTTCACATGATCACTCTCCCCCTTTGATAACAATGCCAAAGATCTCAAACATAGAAAACTATACTCATTATCCCCCTACAGATCTCTCTCCCCAAAGAATAGAATCATAGATCTCTCTCCCCCTGGGATAAACAACCAAATCAATAGACTACTCCAAGCACCCAACACATCAATCTGGATAGAAGAATAAGCCTCTTAAATCCACTAGATCGATGCAACTCAATGCATCTAATTCTCATCAGAAGGGTTGGTAACCCCTAACTTATCTCTCAAGTAGACAAATGTATCTACAGGCAAAGGCTTAGTGAAAATATCATCAATTTGTTCCTTTCTGGATACATATTCCAGCTTCACCATCTATTCACCAACTTTCTCCTTCAAGTGATTGTATTTTATTGATATATGCTTAGTCTTTGAATGTTGTATCAGATTCTTTGACATGTTTATAGCACTTGAATTATCACAATATATAACACTAGGCTCATCATAAATAATTCTGATATCTTTCAACATTTATTTCATCCAAACTATCTAAGTTCAATTACTAGCAGCAACAATGTACTCAGCTTCAACAGTAGATAAAGATACTGAATCTTGTTTCTTGCTAGCCCATGAAACCAACTTCTTACCTAAAAAGAATGCACCATCAGTAGTACTCTTATGGTCATCCACGTCACCTACCCAATTTGCATCAGTGTAAGCACATAACATAAAATCATCTCTCTTAGGATACCATAAACTATAATCCACAATTCTCCTAAGATATGTGAATATTCTTTTAACAACAGTAACATGAATTTCCTTCAGATCATCTTGATATCTAGCAGCCATACATACAATATGAATAATGTCAGACCTAGTCTTCAAGTAAGATATAATAGTCCACCAACCATAGATCTGCACAAACTCTGATTAGCTTTAGGAGATTCATCATTTTTAGATAATTTACAACCAGTCACCATAGGAGTCCCAATCGATTTGGAATCATCTAGTCCAAACTTCTTCAACAGTTCCTTCACATACTTAGTGTAGCGTCCTAAAATTGCGACACTTGCAATTTCGACTGCATTTCGGTCTTCACGATGGCGACGCAACACGCAACCTGAATGGAGACCCCAAAACTTGCTCACGACACTGAAAAACTGCATTTTTCAAGCACCCTGGCCTGAACCTCCTTGCACCCTGATGTCCCGGGAGGTGGGACCAGAGCGCCCAGCGCCCTGGTCCCTCAGGACCAGGGCGCCCAGCGCCCTGGTCCCTGGGTCCTATTTTGGGCCTGGTTTCCTAAGTGATATCGGGTCTTTTTGATTGCAATTTGGAAATATACTTCCCTGGTCGGCCTAAGGTCGGGAAAATCAGTCTATCAACCCTAAATGACAAGTATATAAACTACATTTTCCTCTTTCATTCGATATGATGGAAAAGGCATGGAAACTATACTCAAGCATTCAAACACTCAAGCATTCAAGCATTCAAGCATTCAAGCAATTGATCATTCCAAGTCTCCATTCAAGGCTAAGTGTTGCATTCAAGTCAAGGATTCAACCATTGAAGAGGAGATCACATACAACATACAACATACAACATACAACATCTAAACCTTTGCACATAAGGATACAAACATCCTTAGAACAAGGTATTAGTACTTGTTTTACATTATAGTCATTTACATTTACAGCTCTTGCTCATTTCTTGGTTAATTCCAAAACTGGGGTTTGACCTAAAGGCAAACCCCTAATCCCTAACCCCCCAATCGTCTTCGCTTTTCTGTGTGTAGGTTGCAGGTACGCGACTGAAATTGAAGATCTGGAATCCTTGTGTAGAGACGAACAGATCCCCCTTCGTTTCGCGGATTTTTCGGAGGACCGTGGCGCCGGGCGCCATCGTCCTGACAACTTTTGCTCAAATTTGCAGGACAGCGCCGTATCGACATTTTACTGCTAATTCCAGGTCCGCAGCTTCATCCTATAACCCGAACTCAGTTTATAAGCGAATCTTTATGACTTTCTATGCATCCTTAGCTTAATTTCCTTAATCAACATTCTTTACAAAAGAGGGTAGCCTTGCTTTCCTAACCCTTGAAATTCATTTAGCATCCAATCTTGCATTACGTGGGATTGGATCTTATGAGTTTCAACCCCTCTTTTGAATGTAAAGTCTTTCCCCTAAGTGAAAACCTGTCGAATCCTAGCGAACCTCCCTTCTCTCTCCTTGGAGTTAGAAGAGGGGAGAACAACTAGGGTTCGACCGCGATTTTCCGCTTTACATTTTGGTGAACCCGACGTGAACATCCTTTCTGATTTTTCATGCTTAGATCTGAAAAAATTGATTACATTTCCATGTTTGATCTTTTGCAAAGTTTTAGAGGTGATTGCATTAAAACCCTAAAATTTCTTTTTAGTAATTAAACTTGCGAAATGTCTAAATGTTAATGCTTGTTTCAGATCTGTCCTTCTATTACAAATTATCAATTCATATTTGTGCTTTAATTCTGAAAATTAAGTGGTTAAAAGTCAAAACCCTAATTTTTGAAACCCTCTTGATTCAACCTTTGTCCGACAATTTGACCGATCAAAACATCTCCAAATCAGCTGTAACTTTGGATTCCGCAATAAAATCACAGTATCTTTCATCCCTGAAAATTTGGAAAAAAGTTGTGAGGACCGTGTTGCACTCCGAGCGCCATCGTCCCCGACATTTTTTCCAAAATTTTGGGAGCGAGATCTTGCTGTATTTTTCTGCTAAAATCCAGAATTTTGGCTGATTTTGTCAATTATAACACTTTCAAAATTACAGTCAAAGTTGGTCTTGTGATTGCTTGGTCTAAGGCTCCTAATCATTCAAAAATTATCGAAACTGAAATTTTGTGTCAAAATTGTGTTCTTACTGTCTTAGATCTTAAAATTGTATTTGCATTCATTCGAAATTTCAGTGCTTTATTCAAATATTTGCATTTTGTGACTTTTGAAATTAAGTGCCTAATTACAACAACTTTGATTTCCGCTTTCAAAATTGAATTTTGCGTGAAATTGAGTCAATTTTCAAATTTCAAAATTTGCATTGCTCTTGACATTCCCTCTAAAATCATAAAATTCAAAATTTCAGTCTCCCTCTCTTTTTCAAAATTCAAATTTTTCATTTTTCGACAATCTTGATAGGGTTCAATTTTGAATTTGCAACTTTAATTTGGCCTATCTACAGATCGTAAAATCCCTCAATTTTTTCAGATTAGCTCTAAAATCATCATACCTTTCATCCCTGCAAATTTCGAAAAAAGTTGCAAGGACCGTGTTGCACTCCGAGCGCCACGGTCCCGGACATTTTTTCCGAAATTTCGGGAGACTGTTGTGATTGCATTTAACAGCTTAAATCTGGAAGATTGGCTGGTTTTACTGAAAATTGCTACCTCTAAAATCAAAATCTTTTCTCTCTCTCTAGTGCATGAGTTTTACAACAATAAGCCCTACTTACACTATTCCCGTTAGACGAAGCCGTAGAATTAAGTCTTTCCGAGGTTTAACTACTGAGGAGATGGAACCTAATTTGAGTAGTCTTTTTAATGAGGACATGGGTAATTCCTCTAATCCTCCTAATGATGAAGAAGCTCCCCATGAAGTTTCTGTTGAACAACTTTCCAAATTGGATAACCAATTTGACGATTTTCACCAATGGATGTCTCATGAGTATCCCGATAGTCAAGCTCTTCCTTTAATTGAGGGTCTAAAACGTATGCTTCAAAGTGATAAGAATGGAATTGATGTTTTACGTGGTATCGCACACATTGTGGATTCGAATGTGATGCCTATGAAGAGTTGTGCTGAATCTTTAGGTTATACACAACCTCCTACACAAGTCAATCATTCTATTCCTTTGACCACTTCTATTGCTAGTTTACCTACCTTTACATCAAATATCATGGCTACCTCTATACAAGACATTCCTCCTGTGATTACCAGTCATGGGGGCAATCCTCCTTCTTCAATTAACCCTATTCCTTCATTCAATCCGACTTCTTCATTCATGCCTTCAATAAGTGTTCCTATTACATCTTCACAAATAAACATGACGCAAGGGGGCAACCATTCCATTCCTCCTTGTAGTGTTCCTCCTATCCAATCATCTCCTATGGTTGACTATCATAGGGTCCCACCACCTTACTCTTTACCATCTTTCAATAACATCACACCTCCATCTCAATCTAACACACCTAATATGAACTCTTTGACTGAAGCTACCATTAATAATCTTGCACAAACTGTCTCTTCTTTACATCAACAAATTGCCTCTATGAATCAATCTAAGTTTAGTGTGCCCACATTTGATGTTGCGAGCCCACTTTCTCTTGACATTGTTCGAGCTATTCCTCCTAAGCATGTTGAAATCCCGCATTTGGAACTTTATAATGGTAAAGGAGATCCTCTAACACATGTTAAGACTTTTCAAACAATATGTACTGATTTTGCTTATGACCAAAGGTTGCTTGCAAAACTATTTACTAGAACATTAAGAGACAAAGCCCTACAATGGTATTGCTCGTTGCCTTCTTATTCTATTACTTCTTTCGAACAACTTGCAAATGCTTTCATTCAACAATTTCAAAATAATATAAGTCCTAAAGTTACTTTGATTGATTTGATGCATTGTAAACAAGGTGTTAAAGAAGAAGTGACTGATTTCATTGGTAGATATAAGCATTTGTATGCTCAAATTTCTTTTCCAGTGCCTGATAATGATATTCAAAGAATCTTTATTTCTAATTTGCAAAAAGATATTCGAGACAAACTTCTGTTTTCTGAGTTTACTTCTTTCCAACAGTTGTGCGCCACTCTTCACAATTATCAACTAACTGTGAGTCAAATGGAACAATCACATCCTATGGCTCCGAGTGATAAGGGTGATAGCAGTCAACAACCATTTGGGAAGTTTAAACTGAACAGAGATTCCATCAAATTCAATGAAAACATCATCAACAACAATGTGAATGCAGCGTCAGGTGTGCCTCCTATTTCTAAATTTTTCAAGAAAGAAAGAAAGTATACTCCTTTGAATGAATCATTGCATGATATTATGAATAAGTTATTGGGACAAAATGTGCTTACCCTTCCTCCTATAAGACAAATTGATCCTGCAAAGATTACTTCACCTTATTTTGATCACAAAGCTTTTTGTCACTTTCATCGTCAGCCTGGGCATGATACTGAAAAATGTTTTTCTCTAAAGGGTAAAATTCAAGATTTGATTGATAATAATACTATTTCTGTTTCTGGAGTGAATGATAAAGGCAACACATCTGTAGCTCCTCCTAACCAAAATCTTCAGATTTTTACTGATCCATTACCTTCTCATACTTCTCATACTTCTAATGTGATTGAGGCTAATGATTCCTCTCTCTCATCTGATGGTCTTGTGTCTATGACTCCGAATGTGATTAACTTTGTAGAGCAGCAAGAAAACCCTAAAGAACCTTCCATCACATTTGATTCTAGCGAAACCATTAGGGCACCTGATGGTCCTTTATACATAGTTGCAAAAGTCAAGAATATGCCTTGCCGTGGAGTGCTTATTGATCCTTCGTGCATGGTTAATGTTATTACTGAAGAATTTCTTTTTACTTTGCAATTGAATCAAGTGATCTATGACAAAACAGATGTGATTGTGAAACTATTTGATGCATTTTCTTCTCCTGCAATTGGTTCTATTACATTGCCTATTGAGGTCCATAATAAATCTCTTGATGTGAACTTTGCTATTATTCCTTCTTCCGAACAATTTCGTGTGAAGCTTGGCTATCCTTGGCTATCTTCCATGAAAGCTATTGCTTCTCCTATTCATAAGTGTTTGAAATTTCCCCGTAATGGTGAAGTTGTTACTGTCAATCATAGTCTCTTTAAACCAGCTGAAAGAACCTCTAGTGTTCCTATTGATTACTTTTGGCCTAAACAATTCCAATCTCTTCCTCCGCGAAGTGATCATCTTTTCAAATCTTATCAAAAGTGGAAAACAGATATGATCCTATCTCTAAGTGAACCTAGAGCACCTAAACTTGACATTCCTATCATTCTTGAGAAGGAAATCCTTCCTTTGAAAGACAAAACTAATGTCTTTCCCCAAGAAGATTCCCAACCCGTCCCCATGGATGCGACTATGTCTATGCCTAATAAATCTTCTAAAAATAGACCTATACCTCCTCGTCATGATGGACTTGGTCTTCTTCCTAAACCAAAAACTCCTCCTTTATATGGAGCAGTTCCTCCTCCTGCCTTCTATAGAGAGAAGAGACCTTCTTCTTCTCCTATTATCCAGCCTAAAAGACCACAACCTAAACACCCAAGTGATAGGGATGAGAACATTCCTCCTCCTCTATCTTCTACACTTTCTACTAAGACTAGACGTAATCGTTCTGCACGGGAATGTCGACGAAAGCGTCATCTTAGGGCTCAAGCAGCTGCTTCTCAAACTTTGCAATCTCCAAAAACACCTTCAACAAACATTATTCCATTTTCCCCTCAGCCGGATATTGAGCCTAAATCTCCTAAACATAAGATGCATGATGGTCTTGATCCTGTGCGAGTTAAAGATCCTATTTTTATAAATCTTGATGATGATATAGATGAAAATATTACTCCTCTTGCTTCTGATAGCGAATATGAACTTGTTGATGTTAATAACCATTTATCTAATGAATTTTCTAAAGCACTTATCCTAGCTCCTAGACAAGAACAATGTGGCTTGGAACATGAACATAGCCCTTGTTTGGATCTTGTGATAGCTCCATCTGCTGTGTTGGATGTTCCTCCTCTAGCGTGTTCCCTGCCTTCCCGAAACATTGATCAGCAAGATCGGGGGGTAGATGACATGCTAGACTAGTTACGTTAGCATAGCAGACTCTCTCCCCCTCTCTTTTGTTACTTCTTCTATATGTTATTCTCATTCTTCTATTTGTCATCCTTAGTGTTGTCTACTTGAGGACGATGCAAAGCATTGAGATCTCTCGATCTCTCTCATGTTGACTCAAAAGACACATGTGTTCCCTTCTTCTAGGTGACCTTCCTTCATTGGGGAATGAAGAACAATTATGCATACATACATATGATATATATACATGACTTATCATACAGCATACTGACCCCAAGGAAAGCGAAGTCACCTCGTGCTTTGTGTTTGTGTTTATTATCCTTGGGTTTATCTCACACTTGGGGGCTAAATCCTTGCGATAACGTGCTCCTTTCCTATCTTATTTCTTATGTGTATCACTACGTTAAAACAATCACCCCCGTTGAGGCATGTGCGATCGCTTTAATGTAGGGGGGCATACACCCTGTCTATCCTTTCAAAGATACTTGAAAATTTCTTGGCAAACTTAGCTTTGTCTTGAAGATTTTTGGTATTTCTTTTGCATGACTCATAGTGAGGGAACCTTACTACTGACAGTCATGGTTCTCCCTCGTGATCTTCCCTTTTACTTTGTCAATCGAAGTTGTAAGATCCTTAGTCCACTGGGGGCTTGGTGTATCTTGCCTCCTTGACGTGGTGAAAGTCTTTCAACGTTGTTTCCTTGTACTTTACCGGAAGTATGAGCATACATACTCCCGCTAAAGTGGGGGCTAAATGTAGCGTCCTAAAATTGCGACACTTGCAATTTCGACTGCATTTCGGTCTTCATGATGGCGACGCAACACGCAACCTGAATGGAGACCCCAAAACTTGCTCACGACACTGAAAACTGCATTTTTCAAGCACCCTGGCCTGAACCTCCTTGCACCCTGATGTCCCGGGAGGTGGGACCAGAGCGCCCAGCGCCCTGGTCCCTGGGTCCTATTTTGGGCCCGGTTTCCTAAGTGATATCGGGTCTTTTTGATTGCAATTTGGAAATATACTTCCCTGGTCGGCCTAAGGTCGGGAAAATCAGTCTATCAGCCCTAAATGACAAGTATATAAACTACATTTTCCTCTTTCATTCGATATGATGGAAAAGGCGTGGAAACTATACTCAAGCATTCAAACACTCAAGCATTCAAGCATTCAAGCATTCAAGCAATTGATCATTCCAAGTCTCCATTCAAGGCTAAGTGTTGCATTCAAGTCAAGGATTCAACCATTGAAGAGGAGATCACATACAACATACAACATACAACATACAACATCTAAACCTTTGCACATAAGGATACAAACATCCTTAGAACAAGGTATTAGTACTTGTTTTACATTACAGTCATTTACATTTATAGCTCTTGCTCATTTCTTGGTTAATTCCAAAACCGGGGTTTGACCTAAAGGCAAACCCCTAATCCCTAACCCCCCAATCGTCTTCGCTTTTCTGTGTGTAGGTTGCAGGTACACGGCTGAAATTGAAGATCTGGAATCCTTGTGTAGAGACGAACAGATCCCCCTTTGTTTCGCGGATTTTTCGGAGGACCGTGGCGCCGGGCGCCATCGTCCTGACAACTTTTGCTCAAATTTGCAGGA
Source organism: Cryptomeria japonica (assembly GCF_030272615.1). Classification (NCBI taxonomy): domain Eukaryota; kingdom Viridiplantae; phylum Streptophyta; class Pinopsida; order Cupressales; family Cupressaceae; genus Cryptomeria; species Cryptomeria japonica. Next base: position 718,339,623 of record NC_081409.1, on the reverse strand, counting down.
CAGCGCCGTATCGACATTTTACTGCTAATTCCAGGTCCGCAGCTTCATCCTATAACCTGAACTCAGTTTATAAGCGAATCTTTATGACTTTCTATGCATCCTTAGCTTAATTTCCTTAATCAACATTCTTTACAAAAGAGGGTAGCCTTGCTTTCCTAACCCTTGAAATTCATTTAGCATCCAATCTTGCATTACGTGGGATTGGATCTTATGAGTTTCAACCCCTCTTTTGAATGTAAAGTCTTTCCCCTAAGTGAAAACCCGTCGAATCCTAGCGAACCTCCCTTCTCTCTCCTTGGAGTTAGAAGAGGGGAGAACAACTAGGGTTCGACCGCGATTTTCCGCTTTACACTTAGATTGAGATATAAAGATACCTTTCTCTATTTGTGCAATCTGCAAACCTAAAAAAAAATTCATCTCACCAATCATAGACATCTCAAATTCCTTCTACATATCACCGGAAAACTTCATACTCATATCATCATCACCACGAAAAATAATATCACCAACAAAGACTTCAACAATCTAAATGTTATCATTTTCAATTTTAAAATATAGATTACTATCAACAACACCTTTAGTGAATCCCAATTTCAGCAAGTATTTATCTAATCTAGCATACCAAGCTCTAGGAGCTTGTTTTAATCCATAAATTTCTTTCTCATACCATATCACCTTTATCTGACAGTAAAAATCCATCAGGTTGTTAAATGTAGACTTCCTCTTCTAGATCACCATTCAAAAATGTAGATTTGACATCCATCTGATATACCTTGAAATCTTTATAAGCAACATAAACAAGTAATAACTTGACAGCTTCAATTCTTGCAACTAGAGAAATTTTTTCTTCATAATCAATTCCTTCTTCCTGTGAATATCCTTCACAGACAAGTCTAGCTTTATTTCTGACAACTTCATTGGCTTCATTCAATTTGTTCCTAAAACCCATTTAGTACCAATAACATTTTTATTCTTAGGTCTAACCACAAGTTCCCAACTATTATTCTTCTCAATCTGATCTAATTTTTCTTCCATGGCTCTTATCCAATTCTCATATTTACAAGATTCAACAACATCTTTAGGTTCAACTTTCAAAATCAAACATACTTCTTCTGTAGCTAACCTTCTTCTAGTCATCACACCTTTATTCATATCACCAATAATTTGATTTTCAGAGTGATTCAATCTAACATACCTTAGAGTCTTCTAATTGTTCTGATCAGTCTCAAGATTAAGAGGATCTTCACCGACAACAACAACAACTAGATTAACATTCTTTGTCTCTACCAGATCATTTTGCTTATGTCCTTCAGGCTGAATATGAGCTAAAACAACATGCTGACCTTCATCATAAGCTCTGATCTTTTTCCCAAGGTTCTCATCCACCTTCACACATGCACTCTCAAACAATCTTTCTCAGTCTCTTTTTATAGCACCAGTAGGCTTTACTCTTTGTGGAATATCCCAAAAATATACCTTCATCACTTCTAGCATCAAACTTTCCAATATCCTCATATCTCTTCATATAACATTTTCTACAAAAAACTTTGAAATATTTTGCAATAGGAACATGACCAAACCAAAGCTCATAAGAGGTCTTACCAATATCACCTTTGATGTGAACTCTATTAAATGTGCTTCTCTCTAGTAGATCTTCAAAACATTTACTTCAATCAATATATTCCTTGCGGCATCTGAAACACTACGGTTATTCCTTTCAACAACTCCATTCTACTATGGGGTTCTAGGAGCAAAAATTTGTCTTCTAATTCCATGCATCTCACAAAAAGAATTGAATTCACTGGAATATATTCTCCACCACTTTCAAATCTCAAACACTTCAGCTTCAATCCTGACTTAGTTTCAACTTTAGCTTTGAATATCTTGCATTTCTCAAATGCTTATGATTTCTCCTTCAAAAAGACAATCAACATCATCTTGGAATAATCATCAATTTGTAGCATAAAGTATCTATCTCCCTACACACTTATAACATTTGTAGGTCCATGTAGGTCATTATGTATAAGATCCAACAATCCATCCTATGTATACCATTTATTCTTGAAATAAATTCTTGTTTGCATACCCAACTGACATTCCTTACATACCAGATTAACAGGTTTCATAATTTTAGGTAGATCTCTAATAGCATGTGTAGAAATAATCTTTATCAATGAATCAAAGTTTACATGACATGTCCTTCTATGCCATAACCAACTCTCATCTATCTTAGCAATCAAACAACTTTTCTCACTTGCATTCAAATGAAAAATGTTACCTTCAGTCTTAGTTCTAGATGGAATTTCTATATTGGAGGCATTCAAGATCTTGCATTTACCATCCTTGAATTGTAGATCATAACCCTTTCCAATCATCAATCCAACACTCAAAAGATTATGCTTCAAACCTTCAACGGATCTATCATTCCTATCATACCTATCAACCTTATCATGATTGTCATACTTAGCCATTCTCTTCAGACATATAGAAACAAAATTTCCTACCTTATTGCAAGTAAAACATTTCAAAGGCTTGAATTTCCATCATATTTACCATCACCTTTAGGCAATCAATGCTTCAAGAACATCAATCTCTCTCTCTTGCTCTGTAATCTCTCTTCTTTCTCTTTCATACCTGGATATCTTGCACTCATTAAGATCATACTTCTGCTTACCAGAAACAAATGTTGATGCTTTGAATGGTATCTCATATTTTTCATGTGACTCTCCAAATTCGCTCAGCTCAAATGCAACAAGTTTCCCAACCAACATATCTCTTGTTATTGTAGTTACACTTTGGATCTCATCTATAGCAGCAACCTTATGCTTGTAAGTAGGAGGCAAGGATCTCAACACCTTAGCAATAATCTCATCTTCCTCAATCTTTCCACCAACACATCTAATACCAAGGACAAGCTCATTCACCCTAGCCATGTATGAATCTATGTTCTCATCATCTCCCATCTTCAATGTCTCATACTTTCCTTTCAAACTTTGCAACTTAGAAACTTTCCCTTGATTATCACCTTCATACATGATTTCAAGCTTCACCCAGATCTCATGTGCAGTCTAAAGTTCCATTACATTTGTCATTTCAGAATCAATCAGGGCACTGATTAATGCTTCCTTCACTCTAATGTTACATTCAACTTCCTTAACTTCATCAGGAGTGGACGGTCCATTCTGAGGAACAACATAGACATTCTTAGTGATCTTCCAGTAGTCTTCTCCAAGACATTTCAAGTGCACCTCCATCCAGTTCTTGCTCATAGTATAGTTGCTTCCATCAAACGTCAAACCGTCCTTCTTGAAAAGAATACCTTGAGCTGCCATTCTAGATCTCCTCAAGCGGTTAACCTTCTACCAAATGATCTATCTTTGATACCAATTATTAGAAGCAATCAAGAAGGAAGGCTGAGAGGGGTAGGAGGTGAATCCGTCTTAACCAAAAATTAGAAAATCAATCACCAAAGCATAAACAAATAAACTGCAGCAATAGAAAGATAGGCAAATGAATAGAACAACACACAACACCAATATTTTTGACGTGGAAAACCTGGTTAAGGAAAAAATCATGGTGGGAAGCTACCCACAATAAAATGATACTCTCTAGTAGTATGTGAAAATATTACAATGGGGAATGCACATGCATTCAAACACACTACCTAGGCTCACTACCAAAAGATATATGCTTGGAAGGCTACAACCCTCAGGGAAGTCTCATTGACTTACAAAATGAATTAGACTACAATCCAAAAGGATTGAATTGTAATGATAGCATCTCCAAATTCCCGATGACAGTTCTAGTTAAGCACAATTGTCTACCCTGCAACACCGATCTCACCACAACACTTCATTGAATGATATATCTCTTTTTTGCACATACAACTCTCTCTAATAATATAGACATAATGTCGACACCTAAACTAAGTGAATAATTCACCTATATATAGAAATCATCAACCTTGATAGCAAAGTTGGCTAAACCCTCAACCCTTAATAAATAAATACAAAAATTACATTACATGATTCAAAGATCGACCACTCGACCAATATTATGATTTATATAGCATAGAAAGGTCCTAATTCAAATTCCCAAACATGCAGCACCTCCCAAAATCTCACCAAGATCAACCGCAACACGCTACACCACTAGAAATATCGTATAATACACAAATCATCACCGGTTGATAGAAGTCACCAAAATAAATAGGACACAATTAGGAAACACCACCAAATACGTTAGAATCATCTGGAAGAGTTACACCAACACCACTTTTCAAATCTTCATCCATCAACATCTCAAAGCTCAAGAATAGAACCAATTAGCAATTGTCACGTAGAAAGATAACTTGCGGGTCACCAAATCATGAACTATCTGAAATGAAGATACACAAGATCATCCAAAATAACATCCCAAAGTCTTAGCATAAAATTTGATCATACCGGAGGGAATATTGATAGGAACACCAACAAAACAGTAGCAGGAACCAGTAACCAAAGAACAACAAACCGAATCAAAAAAAATTCCCAAGCTCACTGGAAAAACTCACAAGGAATATGTTGACATCAATGACAACAACATATCCAAATCCAACAACCAAATTCAACATATTACAACAATTTCCCAACAATCTCAACAATACAATAGCAATCTCATGCTCCTAGTATGCTCCATGATAGTCCTATTCATTCTCCTAGACACACCATTTTCTTGTGGGGTTCTTGGAACCATCTTCTTCCTTTAGATTCTATTGTAAGAATAGTAATCTCCAAATGCTTTGCTAGAATACTCACCTCCATCATCAAATCTGAGTCACTTCAACTTTTTTCTTGTCTCATTCTCAACCAAAGCTTTCTATTTCTTAAAAGATTCTAAAACATCTTATTTCTATTTTAGGAAATAGACTCATGCCTTCCAATTTGCACCATCTATAAAAATAACAAAATAAGAAGAGCCACCAAGAGATGATACATGTGCCAGTCCCCATACATCTGAATACAAAAGCTCTAATTTCTCACTCTTCTTCTCTTTCCCTACCTTAAGAAATTTGACACTTTTTTGTTTACCATAAATGCAGTTTTCATAGAGCTTTGAATCGATTTGTTGTGATCCTGGAACCAAATTTTAAGAGTGATGCATTTTCATCCCTTTCTCACTCATGTGCCCACATCTATGCTGCCACAGTTTTGAATCCATCCTCCCAACATTTATTATAGTTGTTCCCGTAACAACTTTTTCTATAGCAACTAAGGTAGAATAAGTGTAGACACCTAAACATGTCTCATCAGATCATGTACTAATTATTCCTCTAATTGATTAAATAATTCTTTAATTCTTTAATTAATTTAATTAATCTTATTCTTCTAAATTCATATTTCCTCATAATCTTACTAATTATTCCAATTTCAATTCTATCATCGTTTAATCATTTAAACCATTTTCTAACATTAATTAAATATTTATTATTTAATTAATTGTGATTTTAATTCTCAATTTAAATAATCTTTATTATTTAAATAATTCATTTCCAATTTCTATGTCTATTCAATTAATCATCAACCCTTTTCTAAATATTAATTAAATATTTATTATTTAATTAATTTTGATTTTAATCCTTTAATTTAAATAAATTTAATTTCTAAATAATTAAATAGTTTCTTTAAATTATTTAATTAACTGATTGTTTCTTTTAATTTCATAATTCTTCATATTCTTCTAATTTCTTCTCATTTCAAATACATGTGCATGATTTTAAAAATCAAATTGAAAATCAAGGTCAAGTTCTAAATATATTCAAATACCAAATTGAATTTAAAATAAATTTAATATTTGAATTAAAATCTCATGCAAATATTAAATTGAAAATCTAAGTCAAAGTTCAAGCACATGCTAAATTAATTAATTCAATCAATCAATTAATTAAATCATTATCTCTTCAATACCTATTTCTAGCTTTTAGTTAGCTTTTTCTAAATAAAGCTCTCAATCAGTTTTCAATCAGTTAACTATTTCATCCTCTTTATTTCCTCCAATCATTCTTTTTCATCCTTCAATCAACTTTTTCTCAAACAGTTGACTCAACTAATCTATTCAATCCATTCAGTTTCACCTCCAAATCAACAGTTCAAGTATCAATCATCATGTGAGATCACCTGAGTTCCACCTCTTGATCAATCTATACCACTTTTCAATCAATCTCATTCAATTATCTATAAATTGAGCATTCAATCTCCATTTTTAATCCTAAACAATTATTCTGAATCACGAACTTTGAATCCTTGTATCATTTGCAAGTTGTCAATGCAATATCTAAGAGCCATCATACCACAAATAGGAGAAGAGCAATGAAAGCTATACATAGTCTTGGAATAGGGGGAATTGATTGATTTAACTTATGTTCCTATTTCTTGCTTCTATGTTATTTCATTGTTTGTTTGTTTGAATTCTAATTAGGATAGGGATTCATGATTTCCCTTTCATTCCTAGTTGATATTACATTAGATGAATTTATACATGTGACATTTTGGGGAACCTAACATGAACTAACAACAATTTAATCTTGTTTTTCTTCTATGTGATTTTGCAGATCGTACAAAATTTTTCTATTTTTTGCAGGTTTGTATAGATTTGTAGAACAAATTACGAATCACACAATCGCATAGACAGGATCACACAATCAATCAAACAGGGTCGCGCATTTGTGCATAACCCATTATGCAAAAGCCTTTATAGTGTCACACAATCACTCTATAGGATCAAGCATTCATCAAGAACATTGTTGTTTCTATTTATTTTAAATTTCTTGTTTTTTGCTCTCTGCTCTATTAAATTCTGTATGAAATTAGGTAAATCTGAATACGGTTTACATTTATTGCATGCTTAATTATGACATTTTATGGCACGTAAGGTACAATTCATAATTTTAGGTGCTAGGAGGACAAATGAACACAAAAGACAAGCCAGATGCTATCAACAAATCCTAAAGGCAAGAAAGAAGATACGAGATCTAGAGGATCAACCAGCCATCGACAGATACAATAGCCTAGTTCTCTCGTATAGAGTGAAATATTATTTTCTTAACATATAATGGATGATGAGAGATCTTGTTAGGGAATCACAATTTTTTTTGCAGGTTCCAGATTAGAATTAGCTTTCTTTTCATTTTTTTTGGTTTGTCTGTCAGTGGATCATGCAATCGCTCTGTTAGGATCATGCAATCCCTTTGTTAGGATCATGGAATCGCTCCGTCAGAATTATGTAATCACTTTATCAGAATTACACAATCGATCATACAGGATCACACAATCTCTTAGGTATACTCACACTTTCATGTTTTTCATAGTTTAGCTTTCTGTTTTCTATGGGTTTCATTGGGTTACTAATTATCTATTTACAACATGTGGTGAATTTATAGAGAGGATCATATTATTATTAAATCATAAGCACTCATGCTCTCACACTTCATTTTTGGGCTTAAAATAAACAATGGTTAAAATGGACATGTATGTTATCACACTTCAATTTTGGGCTTAAAATAAATAATGGTTAAAATGGACATGCATGTTATCACATTTTAGTTTTAGGCTTAAAATAAACAATGGTTAAAATTGACACACATGCATTCACATTTCAATTCGGTGTTTTAAAATTGACATGCACATGCATATCTCACACTAAATTTGGGTTTTAAAATGAACGTGAATCGTGTTGCTCAATAGATTAACTCACATTTCATTTTTCTTAAGGGAAAGAAAATTTTATCATGTTTGGGGTGGAGCTACTATTGCATTACCCCATAGATTCCCTTCATGTACCTTGCATTATGAGACAAAAATCCCTTGGTGATAAGATCTTCATATTTTCGGGGTAAGAGAGACTGGCATGCCCGAGAAGTGTGTGCCATGGAGTGGAGATAGTGTTGCCAGACTCTCTAGTTGTTTGTCTTATTTTGGTATTTCGTAAGGGCCTCATTTGAATGGTTTACAATTTCTAGCCTAAGATTGTCTTTTGTGCTTTTATATGTGTCGTTGTGTCAGACTAGTATTGAGATAGTATTGGGCTATTTCAGGCCCTACCTTGCGTATCTTTGAATTCTCAGAGTTTGTTTGAAAAAAATGTTCAGTCAACTATACCTACCTTCAAACAACTATTCTTAGATTTGGAAAACAACAAACTTGTCCTACACACAAAATTACTAGAAACAAAGTCCATCTTGAAATGTTAGACAGTCCTGCAAACTCAAAAAAATTACATACTTGTGACCATAGGCATTCCTTGCATAGTCCTCATTTATGTCCTTATTATCGTCCTTAGAACTTGCATAAGTCCTTTCATAGTCCTCATTTACATCCTTATTATCATCCTTAGTCCTTGCATAGTCCTTACATAGTCCTCATTTGTGTCCTTATCATCATCCTTAGAACTTGTATAAGTCCTTGCATAGTCTTCATTTACGTCCTTATTATCGTCCATAAGACTTACATAAGTCCTTGCATAGTCCTCATTTATGTCCTTATTATTGTCCTTAGAACTTGCTAAGTTCTTGCATAGTCCTCATTTACATTCTTATTAGAATCCTTAGAACTTGCACAAGTCCTTGCGTAGACCTCATTTACGTCCTTGCATCATCCTTATTTACATCCTCATTATCATCCTCATATACTTCCTTAGATTTAATTCCTTGTTTAGACCTCATATACATCTATCTTAGTCCATCATCATTTGTATATTCATCCTAGAAAGTCATAGCATGCATCTTAATAGGTCTCCGAGGTGATGGTTTGCTCCCCTTCAAGCAACCTAATCTAGTGCCAAACGACAGTCAACGAGAAATCATTGACGGTTTAGGTAACTTGGCCTAGAAATTAAAGAGAAATGTACCTCATTATATAGGAGTCAAGTACAAGCCAAATATATAGTATAAAATTGCCCGTAGAATTGATAGATAAATTGTTGCAGAACGTTTAAGAGAAGATCTTGAAAAACTTGCATTGCAAAAATCTTGAAATAATCAACAAGTCTCACATCAAAATCCTCAATAGAGAGTCTTTTCTAGTGTTGCATATTCCATATTTAGATCTAGAGTCTTGCATTATTGTCATCTTGCATAAGGGTCTAAACCATCCTCATATAGAAGTCTTAAATGCCCGTCACAAGGTCACAAAAGGTAGAAAGTAAGATGGACCCAAACAATGACTTGTCAATAAATCCAACTTAGAACATGGACATATCGACTAGTCAACAGTTAAATTCTCAAGCAATTCCCACAATACATGAACTACAATAAAATTTAACACGTGAAGAGATTGAATTAGCTCAACAGGACCCACATGTCCTTATGATCTTATATGCTAGGGACAAGTATCTCTCTTTGTTATTACAAAATGGGGCCAAATTACTTGAAGATTTTGATAGCACAACAATATTACCACTAGGAAATACTCTAGGTCAAATAGCAGTCAAATACCACATATGACACAAACGCAAGCAATGACCTCAAGTTTTCCTCATAATGCACCAACATTATCTATACAAACAAATGTCATTTCAAATGCGAATTCTCAATCAAGTGCAACATCCTCAACAATAAACGTTAGCACACCAACATAGGCTATACTGATAATGTCAAGTGTCTCGACACCTATTCAAACACAAGTTCCTCATACAATAAGTGCGACTCAACCTCCAGTTTCCTATTCCATAGGATCTACATACAGTCATCAGAATACAAACCTAGGTTCTGCTATTACAATTAGTACAACTCATTCAAACATGGTTCACATATTGCTTATTTCATAGTATTTAGTGGAACTCATAACATGCAAAATTATAATTATGGTACCTTTCAACAACCTCCTAGTTATACTACCATGAATCCTTTTGTGGGAAATATACATGCACAAAGTATACCTCTGACTAAAATGGATATTTTGTCCCAACAAGTACAAAATCTACAACAACTATGCAAACTGGTAATGATAAAAAGAGCTACATAATGTAGGACTTACATCCTTATCCTTTTGATCACACATTATACATGCCATTTTTCCCACCATATTTTGAAACACTAAAATTTGACAGATATCAAGGGAAAAGTGATCCTAGAGATCACATCAGAGAGGTTTTTACGGCATGTATAGACATTACAACTGCAGACAATTAACCAATGAGACTATTTCCTAAAAGTCTAGGAGGCCCGACCTTGGAGTGGTTTTCACATTTACCACCAACTATCACATCATGGGGTGAATTAGCTGAACACTTCATTGCTAACTTCTCGCATAACATTGAAACCCCAGTCACTTTGATGGACTTATGTGCTACAAATAAATATGAGAATGAAACATTCGCATCCTTCATACAATGATGGAGAGCTCTCTATAGGAGATACAAGACTATTATTCTAGAAAGAGAGCAAGTTGACATGTTCACAGAAAATTTAATCCTTAAGAAGAAGTACCCAATACAAATGCAATGTTTGACCATGTTTAAACAAATCACTGAAAAAGCCCTAAAGTGTGGGAAAGGACTAGTAGAACAAGATCTCATAAAATGTGGCAATAACAACAACAATGATAAATCCAAATTTTAGTCAAAAAACAAAAATGTGACCAACAATGGTGTTGTAGATGCCCGTACAGTGAACATAACTCAACCGGTTTTGTCTTTACAAGGTCCAAGTCAATCATTTAGTCTGCACATAGAGAATAACACTATATTGACAAATGTAAATGCTACACAAACTATGAACACAAAATTTCCAAGGGTAAATGCTCCAGAAAGGAATTACACACATCTAGGGGAACCTATTGAATCAGCATTAAAAAATTTGATATAGACAAACATGATCACTTTTCCAGAAGTAAGAGTATATGAACCAAGTCCTTTCAAACCTACATGGTGGAATGATAGTGATTTTTGTGACTATCATCATACTAAAAGTCACAAAACTGCAAGTCGCTATAAATTGAAAAACTTAATCCAAGATATGATTGACCAAGGTGACATAACGATTGACACCAACAAAACTTCAGCAAAAATGAATCATACCATCTTTAAGGATCCATTTGTCAAACATGACAAAGGGAAGGAATCTACATCGAGAACACAAGACAATACAACTAACTACACAAAAGTCTCATATGACTACACTATTCATGCCATTAGCTCAAGTGATGTAGTAAATGATGATTCACAAGAAGCACTTGATAATGATGAGCAATATCAAGAGACTTACAATGATGATAAACAAATTTGCATGATGTCAGAAGCACCAAAATATGATGAAGAAAAGAATCTTTGTCTTATGGACTGGGGGCATGAAGAACCATTTCATTCGAGATGGTTTGAAGATGAACTTATAGCACATTTCATGGATGTCAAACTTGCACATGATGACTATAGGAAGGGATATGAAATAAACCTTGATAACACAACATATGTTACAAATAGTTCCTTCACAGGAGATGATACAGTGGCTACAATCATGATAACTCCCAAAGACAGATTCTATGGAGTAGTTACTCACAGATCTAAAGTAACTTTACAAGGAGTACCATCAAACCCACCATTAGTAGTAGGGACCTATAATATTGTTGAGCAACTCAAGAAAACCCCGTCACAGATATCACTCTTTGAATTATTGCATATATCACCAACTCATAAAGGTATCTTGGACAAAGCACTTCAAGATTCAGTAGTGGACAAAAATATAGATGAAAATGCCTTCCAATACATGGTGGGGAATTTGGCATAGGGTACCCACATTGTGTTCACAGAATGGGATATTCCTAGTGATAGACTTCTCCATAATGATCCGCTACATCTAGAAGCTTACATACATAAGAGAAGAATCAGAAGAGTACTTATAGATGGAGGAGCCAGTCTCAACATCTGTACATTAAATTTGGTTAAGGCATTGGGATATTCTAAGCTTCACATTGATCCTTCAAAGATAATAAACATCAAAGCATATGATGATGAAGAGCATCCTTCAAAAGGTATAGTTATGCTACCAGTACAAGTAGGACCTATAACAATAGAGGTTACTTTCCAAGTGTTGGACAGAGAACTAGGGTACAACTTTATTGGGCTGCCCATGGATTCACACCATGCAAGTTGTACCATCAACATTTCATCAATGTGTCAAATTATCATACAATGGCATTGAAATCACCATAAGGGTGATCCAAATATATTCCAACACTATAATCACTTAAAGGCAAGTGTAGATAACCAGGTACCCATTAATCAAGCAACACCCCTCACTACAAAAATGGAGTAATTAACAATCAAAAAACACAGAAGAATATGCTTACAATATCTTCTTTGTAAATAAAAGATATTGGCTGTGGGGAATACTCTATTTCAAGTACCTCAAATGGAAAACAATTATCTCTTTCTCCTAAGTCTTTTGGGAAACCTCAAAACACAATAATGAAACAAGAAAAAGGAAAAGAAATAGTTAGATACTCAGAATCATGCTCTTTCATTAGGTGGGGAGATTTACAAGAAGAATCTTTGAATGAAGATGTCAATCACTGGATATATAGAGAAGAAGATGGCATGACAATACCAAGGTTACCTTTAGATCAGTATGGCAATATATTCAAGATGCTACAAAAACATAGGTATGATGGTACCATAGGCTTGGGATTACAAAAGCAAGGAAGATTAGAACCCATTGTATCAAATGACAATCCAAAGAATCAAGGGTTAGGATATAAACATGTACCAAATATAACAAAAACAAGACAATGTACACTAGATATATTGAATAGACCAAGTCTACCATCAGAGGACATATCTCAAAGTCAGTTGTCAACACGAGTGTTTCCCTCTTCATCTTAGACAAGCAAGAAAGTACCAACATTGCCTAGTACAGAATCAAATGGTGAAGATATGAGAAAACTTAGACTACAAGAACCTAGCACTGATTCACCCAACAATACAGTATCTCAAACATCCGCACAATAAAATATGGTAATAGACACAGGCTTAGCACCAGTAAATGAGCCTAATCCTTGGTTATTATCAATACCTTTTCCAAGGGAAACAACTCAAGCTCCACCAAATGAATTAGATGAAGAAAGACTACAATGACTTATACCAGGTTTAAGAAGAGTGACCCCCATACAAAAGAGGCCCACCAATCTATAACAAAATAAGATGCAACAACAAGAGGAGATAAGTGATACAACCTCATAAGCTCAAACATACATAGAAAGTGAGACATATTCTCACGACTATGAATTTCTATCTAACCATGATTCCAACCCACAAATAATTGACATGATAGGGTATCACAAATCGCCTATAGATGATGAAAATATACCTGGTCACTCAAATAACTAGGTATGCATGTTATCAGAATCTGTTACAATAGAAGGGAGTAATGAATTACCCCTTGTACACTTACATTTGATTGATTGGGGAGGAGAAGGGAAACCAACTCTAGATTGGTTTGAGAATGATGAAGCTATTGCAGAATTTCTTGGTGTTAGAGAAGGATTTGCAAAAGGTGATCACAAGGTAAGATTTTTTGTAGACCTAGATAGAACAACATACTTTGGAGAAGCAAGTGCCTCTGTAATAGAAGATATAGATCAAAGTGACTGCAATGGCAAGAGTGAGTTAGACAACCTACCTATTGAAAAATAGAATTCAAAATTACTCATGGAAGAAACTGAAGAAGTAAATATAGTAGAAGGAGAAGTTGTAAATAATATCCATTTAGCAAAATCATTCAACCACCAAGAAAAGGACAAATTCATACAGTTCTTCAAACAACGCCCTATCAATTTTGGTTGGTCCTATGCGGATATACCAAGCTTAGATCCAAAATTGGTGTTACATAATTTACCATTGCTACCAGGAATTAAACAAGTACGCCCAAGGAATTTTTAAGTGGGAGATCTAGTTCTCAAGGAGAACCAAAGGAACCTAGCGGAATGAATAAAACCAGAGAAGTTTGAACCTAACTGGCTAGGTCCTTTTACCATAACATGGGTTATAGGCAATGGAGCATACAATTTGGCTACCATGGAGGGAGATCCACTCCCTAACCCTATGAACAACATGCACCTTAAACGATATTATATCTAAGGGCTGGGTTAGTCTAGGTTTTACTTTTCGCATTGCATATCATTTTTCTTCAAAGCACTCCATCGCATATAGTTTCTTTTTCAAATGCATTGCATTTGCAAAATTTATGCATTAACATATATCAACATCAATAAAACAAGGCAACTATCCAAGTTCATCATCTGTTTTCATTCAAGAGAAACAAGGGTCATCTCCTTTCTTAGATATTTAGACATGAAGTCTTTGAGGTCCTAAGGTCATTCATTTTCAACATTACTATGTGACGATGCTTTACTTATGGTTGGGTAGCGATTTCACTATTTGAGACTTGTTAACCCAAAATCTATCAATTGCTATATCTCAAACACATTAGCAAAATCTCTAATTCATTCGAGACACCTAGTTGATCATTTGACTAGTGAAAAATCTAAAATTCTACTTTAGTGCCATTGTAATTGTCACACCCAAGTAGGTTTCATTACTTACAAGTCAAGGCAAGAAAAAAAAAAAAAAAGTTATGCCAAATATCCATCTCAAGGAAAAATGTAGGATTTTGCCAAGATCAAGGGCACAATGAAAAGCATAAAAAGAGACAATAGAATGACAAGAACAAACTGTATTCTCATCAATATGCAAATGATCAACTAGATTAACCAATACGATAAATATAGGCTTGCTTATATAGGAAAGGTCATATGGATGTATGAGCACACAAATATGACATGTGGCTCAATGAGAAACAAGGGTAGGTAAGAAATACGAAGGGTAGGTAGGAGAAATAATATAATATTCTACAAGAGGTGGATGACCCACCGAATGTGGAGTGTAACAACAAAATAAGACCACAAAAGGTGGAATTTCTCCTACAAGCTCTATCCCTATGTGCACACTTCCCTAAGTGTCTTAAATCCAAACTATGAAGAGATGCATTATCCTAAGTTAACCTAAGTAAGTGTAATAATATCTAAAATGAATATTTATTTACACCAACACCCCCCCTTAAGTGCAACTTAGGGGAATGAAGACTCAAGTGAACAATGCAAGATGGGTCCTGGCTACGAGGCCATGATAGGTACCCATGTACAATATGCAAATGCAAGCAAAACTATGCAATGCAATCTCTCACAAATGGAGAAAGGGAGAAAACCCAGTGGGAAAAAACTTCCCCCCAAAAGAGAGATGAATGTACAAAAGACTCTCAAAGAAGAAGGACAAAACCTCAAAGAGGAAAAAGTCCCCCCCATAAGAGAGGAAGGAGAAGTCAGCTAACCCCCCCTAATGACACATCCCGCACCCCCAAGAGAGCTCGCAACTGCTGGAACTTACTCTCGGTGAAAGGTTTGGTGAATATGTCAGCAACCTGCTCTGCTGTAGGACAATACTACAAATCAATGACCTACTCCTAGATGACCTCTCGGATATAGTGCATATGAATCTTGATGTGTTTGGTTTGCTGTTGCTGGACCGGGTTCTTCGAGATCGCAATAGCACTCTGATTGTCACAATGTAGAACTATCAGCTATGGAGTGGTGAATCCAAACTCTGTGAGAATTTGCTGGAGCCAAATGGTCTCAATCACTGTGTTAACAGCACCTCGATACTCAGCCTCAGTCAAAGAGAGAGCAATAGCATGTTGCTTCTTTCTCTGCCAACAAATGGGGCCCGAACCAAGGTGAAAACTATAACCAGAAGTAGACTTACGATCATCAATATCGCCAGCCCAATCGGAGTCTGTGTAACCAACCAAGCGAAGTCCTGTGCCTGCTGCATAGTGAATCCCATAGTGATGTGTACCCTAGATGTAATGAAGGATGCGTTTGGTGGCTTTCCAATGAAGCTCATGTGGTTCTTGCATGAAGCGAGAAACCATGCCAACTGCAAATGAAATATCAGGGTGTGTACGAGTCAAGTAGATGAGACTACCCACAAGTTGATGATACAAAGTGGTATCAACTGGTGGAGAAGAACACTGAGCCTCAAGCTTGACTCCTGAAAGAAAGGGAGTCAGGGCAGGCTTACAATCAGCCATATGAAAGTGTGCAAGTAGATCAAGAGCATACTTGGGCTGCGATAGTGTAATCCCGAAAGGTGACTATGAAATCTTGATCCCGAGAAAGTAGTGCAAAAGACCCAAGTCAGTCATAGAGAATTTGTCATGCAAAGTAGATTTGACCCTACTAATCATGGATGAAGTACTCCCTGTAATGATCAAGTCATCAACATAGAGCACAAGTATCAAGTGAGAGTCATCTTGTCGCAAAATGTAGACATTTGGATCGGAATGACACCTAGTGAACCTTGCGGAGAGAAGAAAGGAATCCATCTTGGCATACCAAGCCCTGGGGGCTTGCTTAAGGCCATAGAGAGATTTCCTTAGTCTACAAACCAAGGAAGTATCCTGGATGAAACCCTGTGGCTGCTCCATATAAATCTCCTCATCAAGATCACCATGAAGAAAAGCACTCTTCACATCCATCTGATGTACAACCTAGCCATGAGATGCAGCAATAGCAAGTGTCAAACAAATGGAGTTCATCTTGGCTATGGGTGCAAAGGTCTCAGTATAGTCAACACTTGCAACTTGCGAGAAACCTTTCGCAACAAGCCGAGCCTTATACTTATCCACACTACCATCCACTGCAAACTTGGTTCGATAGATCCACTTACATCGAACCATCTTTCTCCCCTTAGGGAGATGGACTAAATCCCATGTGTTGTTCCTCATCAAGGAACTATACTCTTCCTCCATAGCTTGGTCCCACTCAGGAACCCCTGATGCTTCCCTAAATGTCTATGGATCGGAAGTGGTAGCAATGAATGCATGTGGAAGATCCTAATGTTGTGATTGAGTTCTCTGTGTATCTGAAGGATCCCCAACAAGAGAACCCATGGACTCAAGTGTCTGTTGAGCCCAATGAGGTCTAGGTGGAGGTGGAGAACGAGGCTCCTCAACTGCAAGTGGACCCTGTGGAGGTGTAACCCTGCGAGTCAGAGTTGAAGGAGTCTCATCATCTGAATCACTAACATCACTATCCACAATGGAGGAAGGTGGAGGAGGTAGAGAGGCTAAGCTAGGAGAGATTTCCTCAAAGTGAACACTCCTCTCAATGAACAGCTCATGTGTCTCTGGATCCATCAATCTCTATGCCTTAACACCCTCAGGATATCCAACAAATATGCAAGGCCGACTCTACGATTCCAATGCCTTGCATTTTTGCAAAGGTATGCGAGCCCATGCTGGACACCCAAAGACTCTGAAATGTCTCACAATCAGTTTCCTACCAGCCCAAGCTTCAAAAAGAGTAATACCTTGCAAAGCTTTGTGAGGAACCCGATTCTAGATGTGTGTGGCACAACTGATAGCCTCTGCCCAAAAGGCAGGATCAAGAGAATGTGCATGTATCATACAGCTAGCCATTTCTTTGAGAGTTCTATTCTTGTGTTCTGCAACCTCGTTCTGCTGTGGAGTGTATGCTACAGAATGCTGAAGATCAATCCCCTCAAATATACAAAAATCCTCAAGTCTTTTGTTCACATATTCCCTTCCATTATCTGTGCAAAGAATCTTGACCACTTTCCCTGATTGCTTCTCCACATGAGTCTTGAAGTCCTGAAATCTGTCAAATACTTCACTCTTATGAATGAGAAAGTAGACCCAAGTGAAGCAGGAGTAGTCATCAATGAAGGTAAGAACATAGTGGGCCTTACTAAATGAAGGTGCTGGAAATGGACCTGCTACATCACTGTGAACAAGTTGAAGAACTTCCAAAGCTCTCCAAGCTTTCCCTTTATCAAACTTCTCTTTGGGATGCTTGCCCATGGAACAACCTGAACATACACCCTCTGAAAAACTGATTCGAGGTAGACCTGTGACCATGTCTTTAGTGTTGAGCTACTGAAGATAGTGGTAGTTGAGGTGACCAAACCGCTCATGCCATAGCTTACTTTCTGAATTTGAATGAGTAAGCAAGGCCCTAGAAGGTGAACTTGGCACAAAGTGGGAGAATGAATAAAGCCTTGAGTTGTCATTGACTTGTCCCACTGCTACCAAGGCATCATCATCAAGTTCCTTTACAACAACTGAATCTGGTGTAAACCAACCATTTTCCCATTCCCATAGTGAGTGATTTGGTAGATGGAGAGAAGGTTGGTAGACAAGTTAGGAACATAGAGAACATTCTCAAATGTTCCATCATCCATGTCAACTGAACCTTTCCCTTCAACCTCTACTTGTGTACCATCACCTATGTAAATGTGAGGTACCTTAGATGGCTCCAATGAAGAAAATTGCTCCTTTGTAAAACCCATGTGATATGAGGCACCCGAGTCAAGTATCCATTGCTGTGAAGAACCTGTTGTAGCCACAAATGCTTGCTCTTTTCCCTTAGACTGTGAGGAAGAGGAAGGAGATGAATCCTTCTTTGTGTAGGTGGATGGCAAGTTGATTTTGTTTTTCTTAAGAAGATTAGTTAACTCATCAACTTGCTTTGCGTGGCATCGATGGTCATCATTACCATACTTCTTGCAATTTGCACAAGTTGGTTTATCCTTCTTAGGTGGTGTCCCCTTCTTGGAAGAGGATGGAAAATCGCCTTGTTATGGAGAGGATGGTTGTCCTTTGTCCTAGTGTGGCTTAGACTTAGATTACTTCTTCTTCTTGTTGGAATCTTTGGCTTGACTTCCTTGATTCCCTTGATTAGCCACCAAAGCCGTGGACTTTGAAGACTTGAGAAACCCCATGTTCAACAACTTAGATTGTTCCAATATTAACATTTCTGTGAAAGCATCAAATGAAGGCATAACATAGGAACTCCCCACTGTCAAACGATGAGTTTGGAAGCTAGACACAAATGCTGCATATTCTGGTGCAAGCTTGTCCAACAAGTTGAATATCAACTGAGCATCCTTTTTGTCAATTCCACAATCCTTAAGCTTTGCTCTTAGCTCATTCGCTTTGGTGACATAATCTTGGATTGTATCAAAACTCTTGGGATCCAAATTGGTGAGCTCATTGTCAATCTGATAGCCTCTGATTTCATCAACTTGACCATACAATTTCTGAAACATATCCCAAGCCTCTTTGATTGTTTTACACTTCTCAATGTGAAAAATGAGGTCATCTGTTACATACTTGCACAAAGTTTCAAGAGCCATGCAATTCTTTGTGAGCCATTCTAATTGAGCATTTGGATCAGCCTTAGGATCAGGTGGTGCTGTTATTGTTCCATCTATGTAATGTGTGAGACCCTTTTCCATTAATTTACACCATACTTTAATTTTCCATGATGCATAATTATGTGGAGTTAAAGGTGGAAATTTATTAGGACTCATTGCAACAAAAATGGAAAGAGCACAAAGAGAGGCACAATCACACAAGACACCCCCCCAAATTCACTCAATCAAAGAACCCCCCCAAAAGTGATGATTTGGCACTTTATACTTAGTGCGTATACAATGGGCCACTTGCAAAAAATGGCAAAGTGGACTTCTGATTACAATTGTACAACTGCCTCAATAAGGCCAAAAGAGTCTCAAACTGATAATGTAAGAGATTTAACTAAGATCCAAGAAATTTACAAGTACCTAATAGGCTAAATAAGACCAATATCTAAAAGTACAATTTCCACTCAAAATCTCTAAAATCTGATCATAGATTATGAAAGTAGATGAAAAAACATGCACTTTAAAAAAAAAATGACACCTGAAAAGGAGGTTGTATGAGCTCAAACAAGGCCTTTGAAGTTGTAGAATTGAGGATTGGACAGGTATAGCTGAGAGAATCCAAAAATTCTGAAAAACCTGTGTACCAAAATCAGAAAATAACCACACCACTGCGAATATCATGAAATTTTAGCCCATTTCAAAAAAAATTTGCACCAAAAAAGGAGCAAAAATGAGCAAGATATGGCCTTTCAAAGTTGGAGTGCAAAACTGAAAAGCCCAATGGAGAGGGGTCAAAATTTTTTCAAAAAGATGCTGATGTGGTGCTGATGTCAGCAATTCACTGTCTTAAATTTGATAGCCATATGACTGTCGCGAGAACTTCACCTCCCTGTTGACTGGGTGTCCGTACTGTACAGACTGCTGACTAGGCAGATGACTGTGCCGTTGTACGGATGCTGACGTGGCACTGTACAGGTGTACGGTTTTGACCACGGGCTAATGGCCGCCTACCACATGGTAGACATGGGTCTGTCTGGTTTTGTAACCGCCGGCGGAAGGATGGCATCGCCGGAGGTGGGAGTGGGCTGCCGGAGTCGCCGAAGGCGGGCTGGAAGCCAAGGCAGCTGGGGGCGGGATGGGAGCCGAGGCGATCGATGGCGGGACGGGAGCCGAGGTGGCCGGCGGCGGGAGTGTGGTGGTCGGCGGGAGCATGTAGAGCAGTTGGCAGCGTGCGGAGCGAGGCAACGCGGGTCCCTACGGTAGGTACGACGACAGAGAAGGCACAGCCTGCAACACCTGCAACACACAGGGTACGACAGAGTATAGGGGGTCTGCGGACCCCCAAATAACCAAAAATATTTTTTTTTTGATTTTTTGATTTTTTTTTTTCGAAAAATAATTTTTGAAAAAAAAAATTTGAAATCCGTACGATAATAGCCAAAATGGGAAAAAAAATTTCTCACCAAAATAGGTCGACTTTATAGTTGAAATTTATGGAAACGGCCTCCCGGATTCAACGGTGATGTCCAAATTGCTGTATGAAGATCCCCAAATCTGAACATAGAAGCCTCCAAAGTGTCTCCAAAAAGCTGATCAATGAAGCCCCAATAGCTCTGATACCATGTAGGATTTTGCCAAGATCAAGGGCACAATGAAAAGCATAAAAAGAGACAATACAATGACAAGAACAAACTATATTCTCATCAATATGCAAATGATCAACTGGATTAACCAATACAATGAATATAGGCCTACTTATATAGGCAAGGCCATATGGATGTATGAGCACACAAATATGACATGTGGCTCAATGAGAAACAAGGGTAGGTAAGAAATACTAAGGGTAGGTAGGAGAAATAATATAATATTCCACAAGAGGTGGATGACCCATCGAATGTGGAGTGTAACACCAAAATAAGACCACAAAAGGTGGAATTTCTACTACAAGCTATATCCCTATGTGCACACTTCCCTAAGTGTCTCAAATCCAAACTATGAAGCGATGCATTATCCTCAGTTAACTTAGTAAGTTTAATAATATCTAAAATGAATATTTATTTACACCAACAAAAAAGAGTAATGATATATAACTAAAATATCATGCATACAAAGTGCAACAAAAATCTTGACTATGGTAACATGCGAGTAACTCCAACAGGGCTATGAACGTCTACTAGCAATGGAGCATGTTGGCTTACCTTAGTTTTGTCAATTGATTTTAGCTTCTAAATGGCTGCAACTTAGATAGTGTAGACCGGTAGAAGGGTTCTCAACACCTTACTAACCATTGTGGCATCTTCCACTTTACCACTAGCACTCTTGATCTCTCCAACTATCTCTTTTATCCTCTAACCATACTGTCAGATATTCTCACCTTCAGCCATCCGCATGTCATCAAATTTTCCTCTTAGTCTCTCTTCCTTGGCAACCTTCACATGTTCATCACTGCTATAATTCTCTTCAAGTTTCTAACCCATCTATAAGGAAAAGTGGAGATGTTAGTTATAGTTATGAAGCTAGATCCAGCAGAGAAGTTGATGATGAAGGCAATCTGGTTGAGCTTGAAGCATTATTGGCCAAGCGGTTGCCCAGAGGTACTAGTAAATATAGAGGTAAATTACCTTTGAAATGTTTTGCATGCAACAAGATTGGACACATTGTAGCTAACTGTCCTAATGGTGATAATGATCACAAGCGAGAGAAGTTCAAGAAGTACAAGGGAAAAGGCAAAAGAGATTGTCTTATTGCAGTTGATGGTGGTATCATTGATGAGGAATCTGAGGGTGATGCTAATGAACACATTATTTTTGTAGCCCTTAAAGAGGAGACATCTGATCAGAATGCTTTATTTTCTCGTATGGATAATTCCAATGATTGGATCATTGATAGTGGTTGTTCACATCACATGATCAGTGACCCGAGCAAATTTCTTTCTTTGAAGGAATTTGATGGCGGAGTTGTAAGATTTGGTAATGACTCACCCTGCATGGTTAAAGGTAAGGGAACTATTTCTCTTAATGGGAAGAGCACTGCAGATGATGTCTACTGGGTTGAAGGATTAAAGCACAATCTTTTAAGTGTTGCTCAACTCAATGACAAAGGATATCCATTGGAGTTTAAGAATGGTATGTGCAAAATCTATGGGAGCAAAGGTGAACTGATTGCAACTAGCAAGCAGGCTAAAGGTAACTTGTTTCACATGAATCCTAAAGTCAACAACTATTTAATTGCTAAAATAGATGATAGTTGGCTCTGGCATAGGAGATTTTTTCATATAAATTTTGATAGCATTGTTAAAGTGAGTAAGTCCAAGATAGTGAGAGG
Organism: Cryptomeria japonica; assembly: GCF_030272615.1. Taxonomy (NCBI): domain Eukaryota; kingdom Viridiplantae; phylum Streptophyta; class Pinopsida; order Cupressales; family Cupressaceae; genus Cryptomeria; species Cryptomeria japonica. Next base: position 718,317,051 of record NC_081409.1, on the reverse strand, counting down.
TTTGCCTTAGTTGGACAAACCGGTTAACTCTCTATGTAAGGAATGTCAGTTGGGAAAGATGACATCCTCAACTTTTAAGAGCAAATCTTTTTTAGTGGAACATCTGTTAGATTTGGTTCATACAAACCTCTGTGGACCAATAAGGACTAAAAGTATTGAAGGTGATAGATACATATGATCTTCGCTGATGATTGCTCAAGATTGATGTGGGTCACATTCTTGAAGGATAAAACATAATCATTTAGTAAGTTCAAGGAATTTAGGTGCTTAGTTGAAAAGGAGGGTGGTAAAAATATAAAGTAACTGAGGACTGATCAAGGGGGTGAATTTACTTCTGAGGAATTCACTAGATATTGTGAAGAAAATGGTATCAAATGACAACTTTCTACTCCGAGGACACCACAACGGAATGGTATTGTAGAGAGGAACAAACAGTTACTTGTTGAAGCTACTAGGACGATGTTGATACAAGGAGGTGTACTGAAAACTTTTTGGAGAGAAGCTATCAGCACAACTGTCTACACTATGAACCGAATTTTGGTAAAAAGAGGTAAGGATAAGACTCCTTATGAATACTGGTATGGTAGATCACCTAATGTTAGTTATTTCAGATATTTGGCAGCAAATTTTTTATTAAGAGAAGTGACTATGTTAGCAAGTTTGAGGCTAAAAGTGATGAAGGTATATTTCTTGGTTATTCCACCAAGAGTAAGGCCTACAAATACTATAACAACCAAACAGAGAGAGTCATTTAGAGTGCTGATGTTGAAGTGGATGAGTATCCTAAAGTCTCAGGGAAAACAGTGTGGAGAAAAAGGATGAAGATCCTTGCATTTGGTTTTTGGAACCAAAACCTATGAAACCCGAAACTGAGAAAGAGAATGTTGTTGTACCAGTTCAACCAAAATAAGTAGATTCAAAAGAAGATGATGATAATGAAGAAGAATAACCTGAAGATAATGATCATGTTATTCTAAGGTATGTGAGACTCAATCATAATCTTGACCAGATTATTGGAGATATGGATGCTGGAGTGTTAACTAGAAGAAGAATTATTGAGAACTCTTGCATGATCTCCACTATTGAGCCTAGAACTATGAAGCATTTGGATATGATCATTGGGTTAAAGTTATGGAGAAGGAGCTTGATCAAATTGAAAAGAAGAACACATGGACCCTAGTACCCAGACCAATGAATAAAAATGTGATAGGTACTAAGTGAGTATTTAGGAACAAGCTAAATGAAGATGGTGTAGTAGTCCCTAGCAAAGCTAGATTAGTTTGCAAAGGTTATGCACAAGAAAAAGGAGAAGATTATGGTGAGACTTTTGCACCAGTTGCTAGATTGGAAGGTGTCAGAATTTTACTTGCATTTGCAGCACATAAAGGATTCAAAGTATATCAGATGGATGTGAAGTCAACATTTTTGAATGGAATACTGGAAGAAGAAGTATACATTGAGCAGCCAGATGGTTATGCTTTGACTGATGAAAAAGACATGGTATGCAAATTGCATAAGGAACTATATGGATTAAAGAAAGCACCGAGAGCATGGTATGAAAGGATTCATTCACACCTGATGAAGATAGGTTTTCGTAGAATGAGATAGAAACATATATCTCAAATCTGAAGGAGATAAGATACTAGTTAGTGAAGTGTTTGTAGATGATATCATATTTGGAGGTAATTATGACATGAGAAATGACTTTGCAAATGAAATGAAAAGTGAGTTTGAAATGTCTTTAGTGGGAGAGAGAAAACTTTTCATAGGCTTGGAAATTCAGCAAATGAAGAGTGGTATTTTCATCACACGGTCTAAGTATGTGAAAGAGGTATTAAAGACATTTGGTATAAGGGAATATAAACCTGTTGGGACACTAATGGTTACAGTTTGTAAGTTGTCTAAGAAATATGAGGCCACATCTATTGATGAGAAGGAGTACAGGTCAATGATTGGAAAATGACACTATTTTGTTCACAACAGACCGGATATAGCTCATGCAGTTGGTCTAGTTGCTAGATTTTAGAAGAATCTGAAGGAAACACATTTGATAGAAACCAAGAGGATATTCAAATATTTGAAAGGCACTATTAACTATGGATTATGGTATCCATCTGAAGGTAACTTTGACTTGAAGGTGTATACAGATGCAGACTAGGCAGGTAATGTTGATGATAGGGAAAGCACAACCAATGGAGCATTCTTTCTTGGAGGAAGACTTGTTTCATGGAGTAGCAAAAAGAAGAGTTGTAAATCATAGTCTACTGTTGAAGCTGATAATGTTTTAGCTTATATGAATTGTACCTAGGCTATCTGGATGGGGCACATTTTGAAATGTTTCAAGATGAAGTTTACAAAACCTGTAAAGATCTTATGTGAAAATACCAGTGCCATAATATTTCCAAGAACTCTGTTTTGCATGCACAAACCAAGCATATTGAATTGAAGTATCATTTCTTGAGGGAAAAAGTGTAGAGTAAAGATGTGATCTTCGATCATGTTTCTACCAAGGAGCAGCTTGCAGATATCTTTACTAAACCTCTGCCTACGACTACTTTTGAGTATCTTAGAATTCAGCTAGGGGTTGTACCCCTTCATGAGGTCAATTGAAAATGATGTAGAGTACATCAGTCCTTGAGCTACTTGCATAATTTTATAGTAGAATTGATGTAGAAGTGGAGTTATTCCACAAGGGGATCATCAAGTTGTAGTTGTTGATGCTGAATAGTGAAGTTTGACATTGCATGTTTTAATTTCACTTTGGCATTGTTGTCAAAGGGGGAGAAGAATTGTATGATTGACATAGAGAAGATCTACAAGAAACAAGTAACTTAAGATAAGACGAAGACAAGGAGAGTACATGGTAAAATGTAAACCATGATTTCTATTCACAATCACAACAATCAATGGTATTGATATTTGTATTGCCATCAATGCCAAAGGGGGAGATTGTTGGCATTTGCATGAAGACTGTATTAATGAAATGTTATGTTGTCATTGATGTCAATTAACTGCTAATGATATTTTTATAATATTGTTTTGTAATCGGTAGGAAGAGCTAGTGAAGGGAACTGTAACCAGTAGGTAAGTTTGTGGAGTAAACCGGTATTGCTAAGTATTGAAGAGTTGAACCGGTAAATCCTACCCGTTGATTTGATAAACCCTAACCGATTAATTTTGGTGAATTGGTTATATTGGTTTATGATCTGATGATGAGCGGTAATGATTATGACATGCATGCATGTTGTATGAAGATATTTTCAAAGTGTTTTTTGCATGTTGAGATAACAATTTTTATCTTGGGAATGAGCAAGTATCTTTCATGTAATGCAAAGCACGTGATGAGTTACTGAGTTCGATGAAGCAGTGATCAAGGAGCGGTCAAGGCTTTCTTGGATGATGTGTAGAGATTGTTATGTAATCCAATGGTCATACTTGAACCGACTTGTTTGTAATATCTATGAGAGAATTAGGTTTTTGTTGTGTTACCGACCTAATTCATTTGTTTATAAGGTCGATGAGTCGCTTTGTTTCATAGTTTGCAAAGTTTTAGTTGAGTGTGTGGTTGCCAAACTGGATGATGTATCGACAATTTGTGTAAAGGCAGATAGGAGCATGAAAAGGATCTGAACAAGCAAGTGTAGTGCTATTGAAATAGATCAACAAACCCTTGTTGTTTTCTAACAATTATAGCAGTTGAAATCCCCTAACCGGGTAAGCTCTAACAAGCTTGATGTTATTCAAATCCTCTAGCTAGGTGATCCATTAGCTTGGATTTCAAATCCTCTATCGAGGTTACTCCTCACACGGTATTACTTCTAACAAGGCATTATATTCAATCCCTCAACCGCATGCTCCCTAATAGGATCTGTTCTTAACGAGATTTTTTGTAAAGCTTTAACAGGCTTGGCTCCTAATAGGGCGAACTTCAGAAGAGTTTAAATAGTTAACTTGTGAGTCTCATCTCACCATGGTTTTTCCCATTTGGGTTTCCATGTCAAAATATTGTGTCAAGTGGTGAATGTTTTTGGTGGTTATGTTTTCTATGGTTGAATTTCTTAACTGCTTAATCCACTTTGATATGTCATGATAACCTGCAGCAATCTGAAATGAGGTTTTACTTATGTCAGTTAAAGTATTTGGATGTTTGTGAGTTTCAAGTTGCTTACTGTTAATATGTTGTAATAGTCAACCAGTTTATCTTGATAGTGATATTGCATTTATAGTTCAGTGGTTTAACTTGTCAATTCTAAGTTTTCTTTGAGAGGTTGATTTTGAGATTGGTGAAAGTTTATATCAGCTTTTCTATCTACTAATTCAACCCCCCTCTCAGTAGTTGACCAGATCCTTATTCTTTCATCATACCATTAGAGCAATATTTGAGAAATTACAATCTATAACCTCGTTGGAGCTCTAAAAGCTTGCTAGCAGCGAGACTCTATTCAAGATTCTTTTGAAGTTAGAATAATCCATGTAGCTAGTCATATAGGATGCTAAGGATCTTTAGTGAACACAAGAGCAGGAATTAACTAATTTGTACACACATGGGCAAAAGAAGATAAAAGTTTCAAGAACCAATGGGTAAGTTTTTCGTATCTCCATCTGTAAATCCTAGTCACCAAGTTGGAAATATAGCTTTATAAAAGACAATGAAAGATTGTTGGCATTTCAATAAGGATATTGAGAAGGTTGTTGCTGATTGTGGATATAACTGATTAAGGATGTTTACTGTCTTGATATTATTATTTTGTCATTGATGTCAAGAAATTGTTTTTCTAATTCAGTATGATGTTGCCATATCTTGAGAAGTATGATTTAAAGATTATAAAGATGTCGGTAAAAGACACAGGAAAGGATATGATGAATAAGGGGATGAATAAGGTATTCAATGGGCAACTAGTACCAAGTCAAACAATGATGAGATCATGATGTTTTAGATTGTTTTAACATCATACATATGTTGTAAAATGTAAAGGTTAATACTATACTATGTTATCAAGCAAAGAACCTAGTCGGTAAACCCTAAGGAACCTAGTCGGTAAACCCTAAGGTTATCACTATCGGTTAATGAAGGCGGAATGTCTACCGAGTGAAGTTTAGTATTCACTGAGTTGTTACCAAGTTGTAACCGAGCTATAACAGAATGCATTAAATGATTACATGCGGTATTTAATGAAGGAAGCTAATGAGATGGAATTGATTAAATGATTGGTGAGCCGTGAATGAAGTTTGTTAACGAATCTAAGGCAATGGAAAGTCGACATGAAGATCTGCAACTCAGATTGAACCGTAATACCCTGGCACAAGTTCCAAGACTAATATGCAAGTTCCTAGGTAAGGTAAAACATTTTCAGATTGAAAGATGCATTGAACCTGGACAAGATTGAAGATCTGATGGCTATGATTGATCATGGGAAATGTGATCAAGGAGATTAAGTGGTTACCAAATTGTTTAAAAATAGGAAACTGTTGATAAACAATGTATGCGGGCAAGTGTATGCATAGGGATGCTACATAGTGATTACCGAGCACAGAAGCTTGAAGACCTGTTAGAATAACAGAGTATAGAAGCCCAGCAGATAGACAAGATTAGTTCTATGTCTAGATTGTATTGAACAAATAGGAATCTGCTTTAGCATTTTAGATGTGAAGTTGCAAATAGATTTTTATTACTGTTATTTTGTGAAAGTGACAGAATATCTCTTAACCAAGTGGACTTAACAGTTTTATTTGTAAAACCCTCTAGCAAGGTGACATTCTGATTGAGTGTTTGAAATCCTTTAACAAGGTCACTTCTAACAAAGTGAAGATCCTAATAGATCTGAGGGAAATCCCTTAATCGGGTCACATCTAGCAATGTGTTTGTAATCTTTAATAGGATTTACTTTTAACTGAGCATACTCTAGAAGAGTATATTTCTTAGTGGGTCTGAAATCCCACAGTGGTTTTTCCCTATTTGGGTTTCCACGTTAAATCTGGTGTTATGAGGTTTATGATGTTTATATGCTTTTAAGTTTTCATGTTTAACAGTTTTGGTTATATTACTGAAGTATATGTTACCAAGGTTGAATCTGATGTTTTTATGGAAGATTAAGTTTGTATGATTCACCCCCCCCCTCTCATCTTGTTGGCTATTGGATCTATACTTATATTAAGTATCAGAACTATCAATTGGTATCAGAGCTTTGGACTCCGGAAGGAAAGTTTAAAGGCACTTGAGTTAAAGATCCAAAAATGTATAAGAGGGATGCCCTGAAGCTAAACAAGTCCAGTTTCTCTACATGGCAGAAAAGGATGAAGCTACATCTATCAGGAGTTGGAGAATATGCTTTATACTATCTGAAGAATGATTTTGTTACACTGAGCACCTATCCATTGACTATGGAAGAGAGAAAGGCAAAGAAAGAACATATTCAAGCAATGATTGAAATAACATCTGCATTGACTGACTCAGAGTTTAATGATCTAGAAGGCTGCAATGATGCAAAGGCAATGTGGGATAAGCTCATATCAGTATATGGAGGAGATGAACATGTTCAAAGAGAAAAAGTAGATAGTCTAAGAGGACAACTTGAATCTATGAGGATGAATGAAGGTGAGAACATAACTCAGTATAGTACAAGACTAAAGGAGATTGTCAATCAAATCAAAGGAGCAGGTGGAACCATTGAAGAAAAGGATATAACAAGTAAGTTGTTAAGAACCCTTCTACCGGCTTATGCAATCCAAGTCTCTGCAATCAATGAATTGAGATTTGTACCTAATATGTCAGGTTCTTTAGATGCTACTATTGTTAAGCTACATGCATTTGAGTTAAGTAACTTTGATAATAGTGGATCTTTGGTAAATAAAGTTGAATCTGCATTTAGTTCTTTTCATCTTGATGAATCTAATGATTTCAATGAAAGAAAGTATAAGTACTCTGAAGGAGATCACAGTGGAGCAAGTGAAAGATTTCGTAAGAACATGGAGGCAGTATACAAACTGTATGAGGAAATTGAAAAGCAGGAAGAGTTTGAAGCACTATTAGCCAAAAGGTTACCGAGAGGCAAAGGTAAGTATAAAGGAAAACTACCTTTGAAATGTTTCAATTGTGATAAGATAGGACATATGGCTTCTAACTATCCTGACAAAGATTTTACTGAAAAGAGACATTACCGAGATGATAGACAGAAAGATAATCATTACAAAGGACACTGAGACTTCAGAAGAAGAGATAGAAAGACATGTTTAATAGCTGATGAGGAATCCAATGGTGATAAATCAGATGAGATTGATATAGAGGAAGTAGTTTATGTGGCTATCAAAGATGGATCAGATGAAGAAAGGTATGAAGAAAAATCCCTAATATCTCACATAAACACTAATGATTCTTGGATTATAGATAGTGGATGCTCACATCATATGACAGGAGATAAACACAAATTTGTTATATTAGAAGATTATGATGGAGGCTATGTTAGATTTGGTAATGATGCACCATGTCCGGTAAGAGGTAAAGGATCTATAACACTTCTTGATAATGCAAGATGCAATGATTTTTATTGGGTTGAAGGTTTGAAATGCAATTTGTTGAGTGTAGCACAGCTAAACAACACAGGTTACCGAATAGAATTTCAGAAGGGAATTGTCAAAGTTCATGACAAGAATGGAAAGTTAGCTGCTACCGGGACACAAATAAAAGGTAACACATTTCACCTTAACTCAACTCGGAATAAGTGTTTGCATGCAAAGATAGATGATACCTGGTTATGGCATAAAAGGTTTTGTCATGTAAATTTTGATAATCTGATCAAAATAAGTAAGAAGCACCGAGTAAGAGGTCTACCGAGTCTTGGAAAACCTGAGAATGCTATGTGCCGAGGATGCTAGATGGGTAAAATGACAAGATCAAGATTTATAAGTAAGTCTTACACTTCTAAGGGAATTTTAGATCTAGTGCACACTGATCTTTGTGGTCCTATGAAAGTTCAAAGTTATTATGGTGATAAATATTTCATATTATTTGTGGATGACTATTCAAGGATGATGTCAGTAATGTTTTTAAAAGAAAAATTAGAAGCTTTTCAAATGTTTAAATGGTACAAGGTAAGAGTTGAAAATGAAACAGGAAGACAACTGAAATATCTTAGATCAGATAGAGGAGGAGAGTTCACATCTGATGAGTCCAACTTATTCTACAATGATCATGGTATTAAAAGACAAGTCTCTGCATCAAGAACTCCACAACAGAATGGAATAGCTGAGAGAAGAAACAGATCTATTGTGGATTGTGCTAGAACACTGATGATTGAAAAGAAGGTGCCACAAACATTTTGGAGAGAAGCAATAAGCACAACAATTTACACCTTGAACTGAGTTCAATTGAAGAAAGGTACTTTGAAGACACCATATGAAATCTGGTATGATAAGAAACCTAATGTAAGTTATTTTAAAATCTTTGGAAGTAGATGTTATGTTCATAAAGATGATAGAAATGGCAAATTTGATCAGAAAAGTGAAGAAGGAACGTTTCTAGGTTATTCTTCTAGAAGCAAAGAATTTAAATGTCTGATCAAATCATCTAACAAAATAGTAGAAAGTGAAAATGTGGAAATTGATGAATTTGCAAAAAGAAATGGTGAAGGAAATTCCAAGGAACCAGAAGACTGATGAATTTGTCTATGTTCAACCGAGAAGTCTTACCGAGAAGACTATTGAAGAAAATGAAGAGAATATCCAGTTACCGAGTGATGAAGAAGATCATACAGAGCCTATCGAGCCTGTATTAGCCAAGTATGTTAGAAGACATCATGCACCAAGTCAGATTATAGGAGATAAGGATGATCTAGTGATGACAAAGAACAAACTGAGATAGAATACATGTTTGATATCTGAATTTGAACCAAGAATAGTGAAAGAGGCATTTAATAGTGAAGATTGGATAAATGCTATGATAGAAGAGATTGATCAAATCAAGAAGAATGACACATGGACACTAATCCCAAGACCGAGGGACAAAAATGTAATCGGTACAAAGTGGATTTTCAGAAACAAGTTAAATGAAAAAGGTGAGGTCATTCGAAACAAAGCAAGACTAGTTTGCAAAGGTTATGCTCAAGAAGAAGGAATTTATTATGGTGAAACTTTTGCACCTATTGCTAGACTTGAAGGAGTAAGAACATTGTTGGCCTATGCTGCTTTCAAAAATTTCAAGGAATATCAAATGGATGTCAAATCTGCATTTCTGAATGGAATATTGGAAGAAGAAGTTTTTATTGAACAACTTGAAGGATTTGTTGAAGACAATAATAAGGATTAGGTATGTAAATTGAACAAAGCATTAAATGGTCTGAAACAAGCACCTAGAGCATGGTATGAAAGATTGCACTCTTATTTGATTAAGATTGGTTTTATAAGGACAAGTGAGAACAACAACATGTACATGAAGAATGATGAAAATGGAATACTGATCTCAGCCATATTTGTTGATGATATTATATATTGTGGAAATGACTCTTTATGGAAGAACTTTGGAAATGAAATGAGCAAATAATTTGAGATGTCATTAATCGGTGAGATAAAGTATTTTATAGGTTTACAGATACTGCAAATGAAAAATGAGATTTTCATTACTCAATCCAAGTACATAAAGGAAATCTTGAAGAAATTTGGAATGGAGGATTCAAAACCAGTAAGTACTCCTATGACTACCAACTGTAAATTGTCAAAGAATGATGAATCTGCATCTGTTGATGAGACACTTTACCGATCCATGATTGGAAAGCTACAATATGTTGTTCACACCACACCAGATATAGCACATGCAGTAGGTATAGTTGCAAGATTCTCTATAGATCCTAAGGAAACACACATGATAGCAATCAAAATAATTTTTAGATACTTGAAAGGGATAGAGGATTTTGGCTTAGTATATCAGAAAGGAAATGATTTTGATTTAAAAGTTTATGATTTTGATTTAAAAGTTTATACTGATGCTGATTGGGCAGGCAACATTGATGACAGAAAAAGCACAAGTGGAGGAGCTTTCTTTTTAGGAGAAAGACTAGTGAGTTGGCTTAGCAAGAAACAAGGATGTGTTTCACAGTCAACAACAATAGCAGAAGCTGAATACGTTGCTGCAGTATTGAATTGTACCAACATTGCATGGATCAAACAACTGTTGGAAGTTATAAATGAGAAAGTTACCGAGCTAGTAACTATATTTTGTGACAATACTAGTGCCATTAATATTTCAAAGAATCATGTTATGCACTCTAAGACAAAGCACATCTCTATCAAATATCATTATCTTAGAGAAGAAGCTCAAGAGAAGAAAGTGGTGTTGGAGTATGTTAGCACAAAGGAACAAATAGCAGATATCTTCACCAAGCCACTACCAAGGGACACTTTTGACTGAATTCGGTGAAAGCATCAATCCGATGACTTTGTCAAATATCTTTTGGGAGTTGATGTTGATTTATACACTTTAGGATGTTTTCTAAAAGTGTATAGGAAATATTACAGGGAACAGGAATTGAAGACAAATGCTCTGACCGAGACTCAGTTGATACATGATAGTAGGAAATCACTTCATACAGAAAGTAATTATGTTTTAGTTATTTACTTTTTGGCATTGTTGTCAAAGAGGGAGAAGACTAATATAAAGGGGAGAAGACTAATATAGAGGAAGAAGAACTATCAGGGAAGAAGACTAAAGAAAACATGAGAAGTCTAATGTATGGGGGAGAGCATTTCAGCATTTCAGAAGCACAACAATCCGAATCTTTTAAGGACAAATCAATTGGTTTTGCCACCAATGACAAAGGGGAAGATTGTTGGCAATATAGCTTTATAGCAGAAAATGAAAGATTGTTGGCATTTCAATAAGGATATTGAGAAGGTTGTTGATGATTATGGATATAACTAATTAAGGATGTTTACTGTCTTGATATTATTATTTTGTCATTGATGTCAAGAAATTGATTTTCTAATTCAGTATGATGTTGCCATATCTTGAGAAGTATGATTTAAATATTATAAAGATGTCGGTAAAAGACACAGGAAAGGATATGATGAATAAGAGGATGAATAAGATATTCAATGGGCAACTAGTACCGAGTCAGACAATGATGAGATCATGATGTTTTAGATTGTTTTAACATCATACATATGTTGTAAAATGTAAAGGTTAATACTATACTATGTTATCAAGCAAAGAACCTAGTCTGTAAACCCTAAGGAACCTAGTCGGTAAACCCTATGGTTATCACTATCGGTTATGAAGGCGGAATGTCTACCAAGTGAAGTTTAGTATTCACCGAGTTGTTATTGAGTTGTAACCGAGCTATAACAAAATGCATTAAATGATTACATGCGGTATTTAAGGAAGGAAGCTGATGAGCTAGAACTGATTAAATGATTGGTGAGCCGTGAATGAAGTTTGTTAACGAATCTAAGGCAATCGAAAGTCGGCATGAAGATCTACAACTCAGATTGAACCACAATACACTGGCACAAGTTCCAAGACTAATATGCAAGTTCCTAGGCAAGGTAAAATGTTTTTTAGATTGAAAGATGCATTGAACCTGGACAAGATCGAAGATTTGATGGCTATGATTGATCATGGTAAATGTGATCAAGGAGATTAAGTAGTTACCGAATTGTTTATAAATAGGAAACTGTTGATAAACAATGTATGCGGCAAGTGTATGCACAAGGATGCTACATAGTGATTACCGAGCACAGAAGCTTGAAGACCTATTAGAATAATAGAGTATAGAAGCCCAACAGATAGACAAGATTAGTTCTATGTCTAGATTGTATTGAACAAATAGGAATCTGCTTTAGCATTTTAGATGTGAAGTTGCAGATATATTTTTATTACTGTTATTTTGTGAAAGTGATAGAAAATCTCTTAACCGAGTGGACTTAACAGTATTATTTGTAAAACCCTCTAGCAAGGTGACATTGTGATTGAGTGTTTGAAATCCTTTAACAAGGTCACTTCTAACAAGGTGAAGATCCTAACAGATCTGAGGGAAATCCCTTAACCAGGTCACATCTAGCAATGTGTTTGTAATCTTTAACATGATTTGCTTTTAATCAAGCATACTCTAGAAGAGTATATTTCTGGGTCCAAAATCCCATAGTGGTTTTTCCTTGTTTGGGTTTCCACGTTAAATCTGGTGTTATGAGGTTTATGATGTTTATATGCTTTTGAGTTTGCATGTTTAACAATTTTGGTTATATTACTGAAGTATATGTTACTGAGGTTGAATCTGATGTTTTTATGGAAGATTAAGTTTGTATGATTCACCCCCCCTCCTCTCATCTTGTTGGCTATTGGATTTGTACTTATATTATGTATTAGAACTATCAGTCACTAAGTGTGTTAATTTGGATGTTCCAAGGGACCTTAAGGATCGATTGACTGCTTATCTATGAAAGATTTTGTACTTCCAATTCAATTGGTGTATTACAAAATGCTAAACAAACATATTCATCCTTGTTCCAATAGGAAATGCATCTTCATCATGCATACTGCATTAACATAGGTCATGTCAAAAATTCATTATCTCAACATGCATTCTGCAGATCATCATGTCATACAAGTCTGCACACTAGGGGCATATCTAAAAAAATCTAAAAATCATACAGAGTCTTGAAAAAATCCTAAAAATCATATAAAGTTTTGAAAAATCAATCAAAAACATTCATATATAATCCAAAAAATCCAAAAACATTGGGAAAACATCAAAATCCAAAAACATTGGAAAAACATCAAAATCCAAAAGCATTGCAAAAGAAAGAAAACCAAAAACATTCAGAAACAATCTTGAAAAATACCAAAAACATCCATATAAAGTCCTAAAAAAAATCAACCAAAAACATTCAAATATCAAACATCAAAATCCAAAACCAATAAAAAATCAATCAATCAAGAAACTTGCAATAAAATGTCTTGCAAGAAACAAATACCCTAGCAAATATCCAACAAACACTTCACATGAAGTTAACAAAGGATACAACTATCCAGTCAAACATCTGAAATCAACTGATCAAACTGTCTTCTCAATCCTATCATATCCATATCAAGTGATCATTAATTTGTCTTAAATAGAGGAGGATACACTTGAAATCAGATAGGTCAATCTTAAATAGGGTCCACAACTTTATGAGATTAGACATTATCAACCATCACATCAAGCAATTGAGAACAAAGGTACAAGGTCAGTATAGCTGCTAAATTTTGTCTGGGTTAGTCTTTATCTTTTATCATTTGGTGATAGATCATGTTCCTATGCTACTTAAGGATGTCCACAAGTGACTAGAGGAGCCATCATGGGCATTATCTTTTTCTTTGTTTGCTGTTTCTGGTGTGAACTGATGAAGTTCTAAGGAAATTGCTCTAGTGGGTGTCTGTGATAGGAGCATTCAGCTAGTGAATGCCACACATACCTTGACCCCTAGTGTATTTCCTAGAATGAAGGGGTTCACTCCTTGTCTGCTACGTGTTTGTTTCTTCAATGAGATATCTTTACATCTTGGTTCCTTATACCCTGATGTAGTAAGATTCATTGTTCAATAATAACGCTCAATGATGAATATATATTGTGCAATAAATAATGACATAGGTTCATGAGTCATTCATTCTCATTCTCATCTCATTTGTTTATTGATAGTTTGTTGATTTCTAATCTTCTTTCTAAATCATTTTCTTTTCTAACATTATTCTTTCATCAATCTCTTATTTCTTTCATCTTACTAACATTTCTTCAAGATACATCTGAGTTAAAATAATATTATGGCATTATCATACAAAAACAAAAGTTGCATCCATATAGTTTTAAGTTGCATTCATATAGTTAAAGTTGCATTCATATAGTTTTAAGTTGCATTCGTCTAGTTTAAATTGCATTTAATAACCATTGCATTCATAAGCATTATCCATGTTAATCATATAGAAAGAATCAAACCATTGCATTCCTAATATTATTCATAAATCATATAGACATGTATCGCATAACTCATAGCATCATACAACATACATGGAAAACAAGTCATAATAGATCGCCACCAAAAACTGCATATCATATATATATATAACTCAAAAATGGTAATGTGTTCAAATACAATAATCATAAAACAAGCCTGAAGGCTCAGATAAAATGATATCAATGTCTCAACCAACACTCCCTCTATCAATAGGTGGATTATGCCCACTAGATCCTACCCCAGGATGTCAAGGTGGACCCATAACACCACCACTGCTGGTCCTCTGTGTAGAAGTCCTACTAGAACTAGAATGACCTCTAACCTCACTAAATATAGGAGCTCTCTATCCCTCAGGTACAACGTCCTAGTAGAGCTGTCAATAATAAAAAGACTCATGTGCAGCGTAATAGTCTGTCAGACTGTATGCGTGCATTGGTACTTGGAGCAAAATTTTGATCATAAGTAGCCTAAATCATCTGTGACCGTCTAACTGCCTCATCTCTCTCCCTCTAGAGATGATCTCTCTTGGTCTCTAATGCACCATAGTCTCTGTGGAATGCCTCCTGCTTAGCATCTCGTCATTGCCTAAGTCTTGAAACCTCATCCTCTAGACTCTGAATCTGCACTTTGTGAATCTGCGAATCATCATCATCTCCATCACCACCCTGTCCTCCTACCCCCTCTGTAGCAGGCACATCCTCTAGCTCTCGCATATCATCATCATCCCTGTCCTCACTGCTTGATGACTCTGAAGAATCATCGTCATCTCTGCTACTCATAGACTCGATGTCTCCACCAATGTCTACGTCCTCATCTCCTCCAGGTCATATCCTCCACCCTCCTCTCCTCCTCCCCCCTCCTCTCCTCTATCATCTCCTCTCCTCTCCCCCATGTTGATCCTTAGTCACTGTCTAGGATGGCATATCTATTGCACTATGATTGGAACAGTCGGATTAGTCAGTGGAATAGGCCTATGTCTGGCCCACCATGCATCATACTTAGGAGTAGTCCCTGGATCTATCGCACCTGCACTCCAACCCCAATGTAATTCCTAAAGAACATCAAACTCAACAGCCACCACATGTGGTTGTATGCATACACCCCAATCAAAAACCTCATGAGAAACACGAGCAAAGTATGCTATAACAACAGGTGTCACCTGTACCTCCCCAAATTGTCTGAGTACCCATCCTGGAAGAGACATCTCAATAATCCTCTAAGTCTCAACAGTCCTCCCAATAAGATATCTCTATTTCTCTATAGAAAGGCAAGTGTTGTGCATCATCTACCCAATCAGGGCAATCTAAATATTGTCTCCAAATGAAATGCTGTAAGATATCAAGCTGATGTCGCCAGTACAAGGTGTTACCCGAACCCCTATGTCTAATACCAAGTGTGTATCTATATGCATAGGGATCATCAGGCTACAAGTCAACATGAATAACTGGCCTCGAGATAGAAATGTGCTCCCACACCCGTCTGGGGCAATGTCACACCACAACTGATCGATCGGTATCCCAAGTATACAATGTCATGCATTTGATAATAAACCATGGCTAATAGACAAGGACCCCAACCATATACTCAATGATGAACAATCATATCATGGAGCATCCTACCCCATCCAACTAGAAAGCCATGACCTCATCTATTAGGAATCAACAAACCACCTATGATACTGCATAATACTATAGTAAGATCATCATAGTCCAATTGAACCCAAGGGATATCATAATGACCACTGATCTGTAAATCCTACTCCTCACACTCAAAAAGTGCACACAGTCCAGCGATGCCATCGTCATGATCATATACAACTCTCGCACCATGAATGGGAATATGAAGTATACGCCAAACATCCTCTAAGGTAATGGATGCCTCACTAGTAGGAAGATGGAAGGAATGTCTCGGAATGCCACCACTCTACTAATGTTGTAATCAAGGCCCTATTGGCCGTAACCTTTGGCAAATGTAAAACATGATATAACCCTAGATGTCTAACATGTGCAATCTCCTCATCAAGTAAATCGACTCGAAGATCAAGTCCACTAGGTTTTCTCTATTGGCAGTATAACACTCCAATATTCTCCTACATAGAGAAAATATTGAAAATGTCAGTTATTGGATAACGCGATTAAAAAAAATTATCAAACGCATGACAAAAACTTCAACTACCAACAAATGCGTGAAGTTAAATACTTATGCGTGATGTTTAACACCATTGCGGTACAATTAATGCTAATACGTAACAATTGCAACGAATGCGTAGCATTTATAACTAATGCATGAATACATAAGTGAATGCATTATACTAAGCAACTATGTGTGACAGTTAAGATTTTGCGATACATTTAGAGCATTTGCATGACACTAAGTATTAGTGCGTTAAAACTGACAAGCGTATGCATGATGATTAAAAATTAGCTATCTAGAATTTTTTTGAAAAGATTGCAAAAATCAAGCAAAAATTTGGAAACATACCATGCCGCCAGTCCCCAGAGGTCTTTGATAAGAACGTACTCGATCAAACAAGTGCACTCGTGCCCTATAGCCAGCCATTATGGATAAATACTCGCAAGACAACAAAAAACTCGTAAGGATCTCTACGAACTCACCACAATGCAAATGAGCAAATGAAAAGCTAAAATCTCTATTTATAGTTCAAAATTAGGGTTTTTCCCACTCTGACGCTCGTGGTCCCCGTCAACTTCAAACATCTTGTAGGCTACTCAAACGATCTCGAAAATGCATGAAACTTCACATGATTGGTCATTATACTGATATAAAAAATATGGTCTCAATTTCCAAATTTTTCGACCACCTTTTCTGAGGGGGCATATTTACACTATATAGTGATACCAAGGCATACTGGGGTAGGAATTTTTTGTTTTCTTTGAAACAACGTCGTTCCGACTTTGTCTCAAAGAGGGGGAAAATGTAGACACCTAAAAATGTCTCATTGATCATGTACTAATTATTCCTCTAATTGATTAAATAATTCTTTAATTATTTAATTAATTTAATTAATCTTATTCTTCTAAATTCATATTTCCTCATAGTCTTACTAATTATTCCGATTTCAATTCTATCATCATTTAATCATTTAAACCATTTTTTAACATTAATTAAATATTTATTATTTAATTAATTGTGATTTTAATCCTCATTTTAAATAATCTTTATTATTTAAATAATTCATTTTCAATTTCTATCTCTATTCAATTAATCATCAACCCTTTTCTAAATATTAATTAAATATTTATTATTTAATTAATTATGATTTTAATCCTTTAATTTAAATAATCTTTATTATTTAATTAAATTCAATTTCTAAATAATTAAATAGTTTTTTAAAATTATTTAATTAACTAATTATTTCTTTTAATTTCACAATTCTTCATATTCTTCTAATTTCTTCTAATTTCTTCTAATTTCAAATACATGTGCATGATTTCAAAAATCAAATTGAAAATCAAAGTCAAGTTCTAAATCTATTCAAATACCAAATTGAATTTAAAATAAATTCAATATTTGAATTAAAATCTCATGCAAAGATTAAATTGAAAAATTTAAGTCAAAGTTCAAGCACATGCTAAATTAATTAATTCAATCAATTAATTAATTAAATCATTATCTCTTCAATTCCTATTTCTATCTTTTAGTTAGCTTTTTCTAAATAAAGCTCTCAATCAGCTTTCAATCAGTTAACTACTTCATCCTCTTTATTTCCTCCAATCATTCTTTTTCATCCTTCAATCATCTTTTTCTCTATCAGTTGACTCAATTAATCTATTCAATCTATTTTGTTTCACCTCCAAATTAGCAGTTCAACTATCAATCATCATGTGAGCTCACTTGAGTTCCACCTCTTGATCAATATATTCCACCTTTCAATCAATCTCATTCAATTATCTATAAATTGAGCATTCAATCTCCATTTTCAATCCTCAACAATTAATCTAGAATCACGAACTTTGAATCCTGGTGTCATTTGCAGGTTGCCAGTGCAATATCTAAGAGCCATCAGACCACAAAGAGGAGAAGAGCAATGGAAGCTATACGTAGTCTTGGAATAGGGGGAATTGATTGATTTATCTTGTATTCCTATTTCTTGCTTTTGTGTTATTTCATTGTTTGTTTGTTTGAATTCTAATTAGAATAGGGATTCATGATTTCCCTTTCATTCCTAGTTGATATTACATTTAATTAATTTTACCATGCGATAATAAGTATTACCAATACACAAATACAACGTGTCTACCA
This sequence comes from Cryptomeria japonica, assembly GCF_030272615.1. NCBI lineage: Eukaryota > Viridiplantae > Streptophyta > Pinopsida > Cupressales > Cupressaceae > Cryptomeria > Cryptomeria japonica. Next base: position 718,298,811 of record NC_081409.1, on the reverse strand, counting down.
TTGCATCTTTAGCTACTACTAATGCACCTTTAGTGACCTTCCAGACATTGTCTGTAAAGGTTACTATGTAGTCTTCATTGTCCAATTGTCTTGCAAAAATCAAATTTCTTCTTAAATTAGAGACATGCCTTACTTCCTGCAGCAACCAGTCATTTCCATTCTATAACTTGATTTTTATCTTGCCTTTTCCAATAATATGATAGGGCTTATCATCACCCAAATATACCTGTTCAAAATCGCCTTAAACATAATATAAAAAATATTTTCTATGGGGTGTGGCATGAAATGAAGCCCTTGAATTTATTACCCAAGAATAATTAACATTATCTAAACACAGAATCAAGGCATCTTGTAAAGTATTACTTGCAACATTAGCTTCTTTACTGTCATCTTCATTTTGGCCTCCTTGTTTTTTTTTTTGAGACCATCAATCTTTCATTAAATGTCTTGGCTTTCTGCAATACCAGCAATTCTTTCTTCCTCTGGATTGAGAGTATCTTTATTTGACTTCCCTCATGACTTCTCACACTCAGGGACTTTTCCTCATTCCTTTGTTCTTCCCTTCTTCTCTACATTCAAAATAGTACCTAATGATGTTGAAGCCATAAATGTGCTTTTCCATCACATTTCCTCACTTAGGATAACACCAACAACATTGTCAAATTTTAAGGTGTTTGTACCAGAGATAGAGTTAATTACAACCATAACCAAACTATTCCATCTTTCTAGCAAAGAACATAAAATTAAGAGAGCCCTAACCTCTTCATCAAAGTTAAATTTTATAGAAGTCAATTGGTTGGTAACTATATTAAATTCATTTAAAAGATCTGCTACAAATCCCCCTTTACTCATTTTCATATTAAATAAATGCTTTCATAAGAAATACCTTATTCAAAGCTGAGGGTTTCTCTTACAATTTAGCCAATGCTACCATCATTTTTGTAGTTGTTGTTTTTTATACATTGAATGTTATAGATGGTGCAAGGAACAACCGAATAGTTCCTAGTTCCTTTCTATCTGAAATCTACCACTCTTCATCTAACATCATGGAGGGTTTCTTTGTCTTTCCTTCCAATGGCCGCCATAGATCCTTTTGATATAGGTAATCCTTCATCTACATTTCCATAGATAATTCTGGCCATTGAACTTCTCGACCTTGAATTCAGTTTCTTCCATTTCTCCCACTCAAATCTAAAAGTCCCTGCCAATTTATAGAAATACAAAGATTTGATACCAATTGTTTGGGATTAGGCAGATCAAAAGAAAATACAAATTAACAATTATATGCAGATTCAAATACACAAAGATGAAGAAAAATACAACACAAATAACATAAAGATTTAACGTGGTTTGCCCGATATGGGCTACATCCACAGAACACAGTCCTCCAATCTTTTCTTATTGTCTAGTAAAACAATACAACACCATTACGATGCCCTTTTACATTCTAGCTACTTATAACATGCAATTTTAGGGCAACATACAATGTTGGCTAAAATTAACCCTAAACCTAAAATAATATTCTCATAATCTTTTCCTTCAGGCTAACACCTTCGTCCAATGAGTGTATAATGCTTACATGATTAGTCACCACATACTAACATGAAGATTAAATTAACACACCATATACCAAATACACTAGAGATTGATCATCTATCTTTGCACAAGTATGTATTGAATGAACAAATAATCTAGGTTATTCTAGATATGTGTGTGCACTGTAGTCAAGTTCATATCTAGTGAAATCACCTAATTGTTGTAAAATGCTATGAAATATTCATGCCAAATCTAAGAGAGCCATCTCTAATTGCCACAACATGTTATTGACTAACACTCAAAATTGAAGTGAAATGTCTCTAAATTGCTCCTAGTTCTATGATCCCATAGAGATCTAGCACCAACCACGACACACCAAACAAAAAATTCTTGCATTGACCACTCCACATTATTCTGAACTTGTATCACAAATGGAGAAGACTTGTAGATCCAAGCTTTCTAGCAACCAACTTGTGAATCCTAAAACACGATATGAGCCTGCAAATCAATATTTGCAAATTATCTATACACTAGATCCTTAATTAGAGTAGAGTGATGAAATATCCAACAAACTACAAGCAATTCAATTCAAGCATTCAAGGCATTTCATCACACCATATTCTTCATTGCGGCAACCTTCAACAACCTTCATGCAAGCATGTGTTTTGTGTTGTTCTTTTATGTCTTTTATGGAGTCATGCATATTGCATCAATATTTGTGATCACCTTCAAAGAATCATTTGCATCACCAAGGTATAATAAATTTTCATTCTCAGATCTATCCCTCAATACATATCAAGACATTTCCTTTTAAATACATTTCAATTCAATTTCAAGGTTGATTCTAAAACCAGGTTTGACTTAGGCAAACCCCTTTCTACCCAACATTTTCCCTCTTTTTTGTGTCCATGAATAGGCAACACGCCTATGAAAAATAGATATAGAGAAAATAGTTGGAGATCTATAATTTACAATTCATTAGAGACGAATTTGTTGGGAGTGGGTTGAGTAGACAACCTTAATCTTTGGAGCAAGTCGAGCTGAGTACCTTTCTCACTCTAGTTTTCCCTAATTATTTTCCTATACACCAAGTAAAGTTTTCTCTACTAGATATTCTTTTGGAATTAGTCCACCAGTTCACTGTCTCTCTATGCAAACAAAAAGGTCACAATTTCACCCTCTTTTACATCCTTCTTCCTAAATTGCAAAATCATCTTTCAAGTACCCTCATGAGGGACCAAGTGTTGAATTCACCTTGTGCAGCTTGGGCCAATGTATCATTCTCCCTCTCAAAGTGATTAAAGTGTAAATAGGTCTTAAGCCTCCTAGATTTCCTATACAAGCTAGTGAACCCTATTTCTCCACATCACACTATGTATGAATTGAATCCCTTTAATGTTCTTTATAATTGAAGTGTCTTTAATAGAATCTTAGGAAGATGACCTACTATGCTTCTTAAAGCTACATAAAAAATTTATAGCCAAATCCATAGCGATCACAATTATATTGAATGCATAAGACAAAGTTCAACAAAGAAAAGTGGTTTTCTAGGTGGAATATTTATTCTAGATAGCCTTGTGCTAGCTTGGAGGCATCTTAATGGACTCAACAATATTTACAAACTTCTTTAAAGTGAAACTTTGACTTTCACAAACCTTGTGATTGAATGTGATAGAAATTTATTTCAGCTAGGATTTGTCCAAAGTTTTGCATCATATGTTTAGTTACTATTCACCAATTCTAATACTCATTTGATTATATTTGCTCCATTCACTCTCCAAAGCTTAATTGAAAGTTTTTTTTATGAGCCCTATATCTTTATGCTCTTAATGATGATACATTTTTTATTCCTCTAGCTTGCTTATCAATAGAATCTTATTTGAGGAATCTTACTACAAAGCAATGTTATTGTTCTAAACTTAAGTTTTGTTGATGACAACTTGCTATTCCTATGTAATTTAGTAGATGAAAGTTTGAATTCAATTAGTATTTTGGAAATTTGTTATATTTACTCAATTCCCAACTATATGTGAACAAAATTGAATTTTTTATGACCTCATCTAATCTTCCCTCTACTTGAATATTTGTAGAATAGAAATTACTTAAACGAGGTTCTATCTGAAAATACTTAAGCATCATGTTTTATCTTAGAGTATCATTATAATATTGAATTATGATGCTAGTCTAACATAAAACTATACCACTTCTTAATTTATTGTTATGTTAAAATACTTTCATTAAATTACGAATAAAATCAAATAAAAATTTCACCATTATAATATATAAAAATCATATTTCTATTATAAATCACACAAAGCAATTTTAAAAAATATTTAATATAAGAATGCATCACTTATCTCTATATTATTACATTCCCATCAACACATGCACAAAATTAAAATAGAATTTATGATAAATATACTAATTTAACTATTAGATTATGTAAATCTAGTAAATTCTGTAACGACGGGTTTTGCATTTTCTCGCTATTCTACACAGCTGATCGATGACAAAAAAATTTATAACTTCGGTGATGCATCCTTGGGCGCTAGCTATTTGGGATCTGGTTCGCTGGGGAAGGGCTCTCTGTACGCGACTACACACTTAGAGCCACTGCGGACTTCAAGGATTTGTTGTGCAGATCTCCCTCACACTTCTGCTAGGGTTGAACAAATTGTTTCATGCTGGAATTGCCAGGTTTTGGCCGGGGGTACTGGCCACTTGGACACGGCCACCCCTCATTCGTTCCCACAAAACAAGCATGTGTCACGGGGTTCAAGTTTTAAGGGTAGCGATTTGAATTCTTCGAGGTTCGGGTTCTCTCGAGCTCTGTTTTCCAGGAATATGGATGGCTTGGATCATCGCAAAGCTGCTGAGCCTACTACTATAGGTAGATCTTGGATAACTCCCATAATATTTCCAACCCTAATCGGAAGAACAATGCGGCTCTCTCACAGAGGAGGGATAATGTTCGTCATTTGGATTTTAGGGCTACTTTGTGCCAGGAAGCCACTGAGGGATGCAAGCCCTTTCCTCCATCCAAATTTCCTTGGGATGTCTCTCCATCTGGCTCCTCTTCCTGCATTGTAGGTAATTTGAAGCCCCTTTTCACTATTCTCCTTTCACATGTGATGCCTGAGGTAAATGTGGGTAGTATCATTAGGGACATAGAGGATATTCTACAAAGTAATGTTCTCATCTATAGATTTATGAGAATTTGGCCAAATATGAGAGATCTTCATCCATGGATTTGTGATAATTGGAAAAAACACATTGTAGACGAAATCAACATTCATTCACTTGTCAAGGGTGTTTTTATTTTTGAATTTGAATCCGAAGATGTTAAGGATTTTGTTCTAAATGTTGGACCTTGGTTCTTTTGTGGGGTTTTTCATGCATGAAGCCATGATTCTTCCTTATCTTCCCTTACGATTCTAGGAAATTGAGTGCCTAAAAGCCATCGACAATAATATGAGAAAATATCAAAGCATATCAAAAGAAACAACAAATTATAAAAGCTCCACTTATTAATGGCTTTGCATTGAAATGAATCTTTCAAAGGGTCTTTTAGCAAAGATTTTATTAAGGGTTGGTAATAATGCTGGAGAAAACCAGTAGATTATGAGAGAATTTCTTTTAGATGTAGGTTATACTTTTCAACATATCATTTTACTTCTACTGTAGCAAGCTGCATTTCCATGTTCTGACTCAACCCACCTAGTGGAAAGGGGTTGAATCTTATCATTATGTTGTTACTTCCAATGAGAAATTAGTCCTAAGAAGCAGAGTGGCTTTACATAACAACAACATTCATTTGCCATACAATTCCCCTTCACCTAGCTTGCATGTTCGTAAAACCATGGTCATGAAAAGAGTTGAATCAAATTAAGGTGTAAAAGAGATGAAACCAATTAAAAAAGGGGATCAAAGAGACTTCTCCTTTTTACTGAGATAATTCAATCATGCAAACAACCAAAAGTGCTCTCTACTATGTCTTTTGGGTCTCTTACATCCAGTGGCTATGAAGAAACTTTGGTAGAAGAAGTCTTGGAAATTCTGAATCTACAACTAAGACATAATGGACATAAGTAAAGAGAAATAATACTCCCATTCAAAGCAATCCACCAATGTCCTTAAGATCATGAAAGAAAAATGAAATCTAAAATATGTAATTTTGATGTACATTCATTTGAATCATATGAATTCTATTATTTTGGTTTAATTTCTATGAGAATAGGCTCATGTCCACAATTTTCCCTTTTATGAAAATTGACCCATATCCACAATTTACCTTGAAAATAAAAAATAAAAAATAAAAATTATTAGATTATGTAAAAACTAATTTTCTATATATAACAAAACAGGATTTTACCTTTTCCGTTTCTAAATGAAAGCAACCTGATCGGCAGATTCTTAACACCAAATAAATTGAAATGCTTTGTTGTTTTATGGTTGCAAGAGTGGCATGAGTCTGTCTATAATGCTCAATAGACGTTGTCCTATGGAATAACGGGAGGCCTTTTTACGATAAGACACTGGCGAACGGTTACGCACTTGGTTATATTTTAATAAACTTGCATTTAGAAATCCCCGTAGGAGAGTGAAGGAAGTTGAGATCAACGCCAAGAAAAGTCAAGAAAATGCGTCGAAACTTTCCACATTATTAATATAGGTTTTGGAGTGAATTGTATACGGAAAAAAAAATCGTATCGAGGAGTCTGTCACAAGAAGGCATAACGAGAGAGAATATTATTGAAACGGAAAAGCTATTCCCCAGGGCAACGTCGAATTTGAAGTTTTTTGACTCGACGCTAACGCTCCTTCCGAGAAAAATTCAGTTATATTTGAATTCTTGGGAGAGAGACTTTACGTCTTTAAGCATACCGGATTCATTTCTCGGTATTTATTAGTTAATTGAAATAAATAATTTTTTATTTTTTTTTCCGTCTGATTAAAAACGGGTGAGTCACATAAGAGAAGAAGCTTTTAGAGGCTTCATATTCGACATTGTTCTTGAATAACGAAGGTTTTCTTTATTGATGTAGGGGTTCATATTTATATTTATGAAGTTTTATTTAAAAGAGATGAAAAATATCATTATGAAGATAATTATTTTATTTCTTCATAATTTTCTTGAAAAGTTTGTATATTATTTTATTATAATTAATATTGATATATGATAATTATAACTATTATATTGAAGATCTGTTACATTGGCATATGAATGTAAAACTAAAATACAATCATATGGTAATAGAATAATAAAAATATAGTCTTAATAGAAATATGAAAAGTATAATAATAATTATTTGGTAATAAAATTTTCTTTTTTAAAGAGTTTAAGATAGATATAAAAATATAACAACAACAATATATTAAATATAATAATATAATCATATCTTAATAATAATTTAATATTAATTACAATATCATAATATAATAATGATTTAATATTAATTATAATATAATAAATTTAAAGTGAAATAATGAATAAATATGATATATTTAGACATATTGTATTTATATTTTTCTAAAATAAATATACTAATAATATTATTTCTATAAATGAATTTTTTATATTTTATCAAAATATTTAAAAAATAAAAAATAATTAAAACTAAAATATTATATTATTCTATAACTATATTTTTATTTTGAGACCTCGACTACAAGTGTCGGTAATTCTCATAGAGAACCGCTTATGTGACTTTTCTCTAACTGGTTCCTCGATGTCATTAAATTTTCCTTACATTGTGTTCATCTTTCTGCTAATTTGTTTCTGTTGCAATACTCTGTGAAGGTGAACGATCTCTTCATGGAAGACGTGTTTCCACCTTATGATGGTTTTATTAATCATCGAGGACCTGATACCAAGAGAACTCTCGCCAGCCTCATCTATCGTGATCTCAGTGAGCATGGATTGAGGGTGTTTCTCGAAGAACGGGAATTGCAAGTGGGAGACTCTTTTCCTCCTGCAATTGAGTCTGCCATTCGTGGTGCCTCCGTTAAGATCGCTATTTTCTCCAAAACATATGCGCGATCCGTTTGGTGTTTAGATGAGCTGTTATGGATGCTTAGATCTAAACCTAGGCAGATTATCCCCATCTTCTACGACATCCAGCCTCGGGACCTTCGCTCCGTTGACAAGGGAGAATATGCCGGAGCTTTTCAGTATCATAGAAACAAGGGCAGGGAACAAGTGGAAAGCTGGGTAAACGCCCTCGAAACAGTCGCTGATATTTCCGGCGTGGTGTTGGAGACGGAGAAAGAGTAAGTATTCATTATTCACAATGACCTGAAAATATATTAATTTAGCGTTCTTTACTTGAGCTACTGGTTTATGACAAGTTCTAAATTTGTTTCAGTAATTATGGAGATCGTTTGAAACAAATAGTAGAGAAAGTATTAGAAAAGGTGGGAAAGAAACAACTGTATGTGTGTGATCATCCTGTGGGACTCCTTCAAGCGGCAGCTAATTTCGAAAATAAGTTTTTGAGTCCAGGGGACACCAATGTCGTGGGAATCGTGGGGCTTGCCGGATCCGGGAAATCAACTCTGGCAACTCATCTGTACAACTCCAAGTGTTCCCAATTCGAGAGATGTTGTTTCTTATCCGATGTGAGTAAAAGAGATTTACCCTCTCTCCAGGAAACTCTGCTTAGGGATCTGCTGCATGATCAGAATTTATGTTTTTGGGATAAGCGTACAGGTAGGACCTTGCTTCGAGATCGTCTGCGAGGGTTGAAAGTTTTAATTGTTTTTGAGGATATAGATAATAGAGAGCAGATAGAGTATCTGTTATTTGTAAAGAATGTTGTGGGAGATGGCAGTCTGATCTTGGTGACATCTAGAGACCGCACATTGCTTCAAAGTTCTCCTGTGACTCCTAGAATAGAAATACACGATGTCGAATTACTAGGTGCAAAAGATGCCCAGGAGCTGTTCTGCAGGCGTGCTTTCGGCCACACCGAACCAGTCGACGATTTGCAAGATCTGGTGCGCGAATTGGTGAGAATGTGTGGTGGATTTCCTTTGGCTTTGATACTTTTAGGAGAACAGTTCGTCAATAGATGTGATCGAAGCATGTGGAAGCAGCAAGTGCAACGCTGCAAGACACGACTGCCGAATGAGGTCTTACCGCAGATATTAAAGGATACCTACGAATCTCTCGACGATAGAGAGAGAGGCCTTTTTAGATGTTGCCCATTTCTTGAAGGGAGAAGACAGATATATGGTGGAGAGGGTTTTGGATGGATTGAATGGTAACGGTTTTCAATTGCTTGAGAAGCTCCATCGTAAATGCCTCGTGGAGTTTAAAAGTGCGGACATAATTCACCGAAATGAATTCTATGTACGAACTGTTTGCATCCCCTTAAATAATAATAGATCTTTATCTGATTTATATGTCATTAGAACTGTTTGTTACAGTAGTGAAGCTAATGAACTTACTTCCAGGTTGAAAGCAAGAATAGAACTGCAGATGTCTTGAGAAGAGTAAAGAGGAGCTCGAAATTAAGAATGCGCGATGTAGTGAGCGACTCGGCAAGAGAAATCGGCAGACAGAAGTTACCTCTTCGCCTTTGTTGCCCAAACGATGAAATGATCTTCACACAGGTATTTGATCTCGTTTTTTCTGAAACAATATCCGCTTTTTTTTTTTTTAATTAATCATGGAAATGTATATAAAAAATAAACAGGAGTATAAATTTTCCAAGAGTGATTTTTTTTTAATCTCAGTTAACTTTTTTAATGTTGCAGCAATCTCCATCTTGTAACCAAACCTCTCGAAATTCCTCTGTAGAATAGTTGTTCTCTTTTTTGAAATTCTATGAGAATCAAGACCAAGTTCTTCTCCTCAAGATAGGCTGACTGATCCTATTCTTCTATTTGAATCTTTTCGTTTAGGACCTCCAGTACCGATTCGATCCGGAGTTTCTCCGCATTACGCATTTACCAATATAGAACTTGAACACTGATATTTTGTTTATCCACGTACAATTTCTATTCGTGGTTCGATTTCTGTCAAACTCTTTATTCACAAACTTTGCGAAATCTACATTGGGTTTGTTGATGATTGATGCTGATCATACAGTTGATCATTTAGTTCTGCCATCGGCCACCTGGTTGTGAGGCCCTACCCCGATTCAGTTTGACATTTTCAGTTATTTGCATATAGAGACTATTATGGATGCTTTATTTTATGCTTTATGGACTTAGAACTTATATGATTCCATGATTTGGATCACACTGACATATGTTGATGCTTTATTTCATGCATGATGATTATGAAACTTTAGATATGTTACTAGAATAGAATTACATTATGATGGTGAATGTCATTATTGAAAAATTTGCAGGATTTCATTTTGATGATAGAAAAATGATGCATATTTATGAATGGTTCAATTTTGGGAAATTATGTTAATTGCTTATGTGAAATTGAATTTGAAACAAATGAGATATTGAATTATTGTTGCCAAATGTATGAGTGTTTGATGTGCAAAGGAATCCATGTATTTGATTATGTATAAATGTGATTATTTGGAATTACTAATGTGTTAATTGAGATGCGTAGGAAAATTATCCATGTGACCATGGAATTTATATGGAGAACCAAGCCTAGACTGATGTGCGTTTGTTAAGCCGGGAGTTGTCTATTTGGAGAGACAACACCCCATTGTAATGTATTTTATTTGTGAAGTGTATAATGCTTGAGTGTTAAAATTAATTTATATGTATATGTGTAATCTTACAAGAGACAAATTCCATGTGTGATTTTTATATTGTATTTTTATTGTGTCACTTGACACATGTGCTGATTAGTGTCATTGATTTTGACTTGTCTCTTGGAGGGAGTTTTGTTTCTACCAAAGCCATTCAAAAACATGAGTGTGGTCCCAAATTTGCCTTGGGTAGGGAGTCTTGGGAGTGGTCAACTCAAGTTTGACCCGTAGGTAAACTTCAGTTGGGTTTCCAAAGGGTTTAATGGACTCCTAGTGTAAGTTTTTAGGCTTTTCCAAAGGTCCAAAGGGTATACCTATGGGTTAGGGGTATTTTGCAACATGTGGCTTCTCCCATGTGACTATTTAGTCACTTCAAAAAGTGGTGTTTCCAAGATGAACGAAAATTCAACTTAGAAAGTTCTTCCTAGGATAGAGAACCATCATTTTAGATGTCAAAGTCTCTTCCCCATCTTCTTCCACCTTTTCCCTTTCCAATTTTGGTAATGTGTAAGAGTTTGGGAAGGGCAACCAATGGGAACTCACACCTCACCCAAGGGGTTGGGAAGTGTGTGAGAGGCCTTCTTAGGCAAGAATTTGGAGACTTAGTGAGTAATCACCCACTCTCCATTCTTGGAGATTATGCTTGTTTTGAAAAAAGTTAGTAGGAGATTAGCACTTTTGGTGGAATTTGGAGAAAGTTAGTGTGGAATTGGGCAGCTCATCCCCAACTAATTTTAGCATACCTATTGGCAGAATAAGGTTGGTTTCTTCTTATCTCCTCTTGTTATGTTGTAAGTGTTAGTTTATGTTGTTTTGTAAAAGAAAAGAGTTGCTTGTAAAGAATGTGTTTTATGAAGTTTTTTGTTGAAGTTAAGATTGTGTAGTTTTATTTTCTATGTGTTTTGTTTTGTGTTCTTGTTGTTTTGGGAGTGTCCAAGATCTCCTACTCTTGGGAGGGTAGGAAGATCTTGGGGTGGAAGGAGTATGACAGCCATGGGTGAGAGGCTCTCCTTATGGAGAGTGATCTCAAGGTTGTCCCTTGTGACCCTTGTTGCATAGCCTTGTGTATGCATTTGGGGGTCATAAGGGGAGTAAATATGGCCTTGAGCCTTTTTGGGGGGCATAAGGATTGTGGAAGTATTTGTTGCATTTGTATTGCCATGAGGTGGCTTGTGTTGTGTTTGGCTTGCAAATCTCCCCATTTGGTACTTGGTCCACTTCCACCCATGGAATAGTCACCATGAATGTGGTGAATGTGTAGCTTGGGAAGGGAAATTTGAATGTAAGTGTCTCCCTATGTTTGTTGTGGGGTTTGCTTGTTTGTAACCCGTCTAGTGCTTGGTTCTCCAAGCTCGGGGGTGGCTTCTAGTAAGCCTAGGCTGGGAGGTGAGCTCTCCATGGTCAAAAATGTGTTTTATTGTAGGTTGCATGGGAATGGGAAAAGAAGGATTAAAAGACTATGTTGTTGTTTTGTGTTGCAGAAAAGTGTTTCAAAAAAAAAGGATAGATTCAATGTAGTAGTTTGTATAAAAGAAGAAAAGTGAGCATGTGTAGTATTAACTTTCAAGAACGAGAAAGTGTTGTATAATATTCAAGTTACTATGTAGAGAAAAAAAAACATTGTTGGGATTTCATCCCATTTGTATTCATGTTTATATTGTATCCATATCTATTTTGTATTTACATTTGTCAATGAATACACAAGTTTTTTTTTCCCTACTTTGGCAGTTTTGCAACTAGAGAAAGAAATGTGTTAGCTGCATTTAAATCTTCATTTTTTTCAAAAAAAAAAGGAATGGTATATATAGATGCACTTTTGTGTAATCTGAAATTAATATTAGTTGTTAATCCATATTTCTTTAAGTTGAATATACTGCTGTAAATTTAGTTAAAAACAGTAATTTATTTTCCATTATTTGCAGAAAATGAAATCCTAATAGTTGTAGTCTATTTATTTTCCAAGGGATTTGCATTTAGTCTTAGTATATTTGCAAAAAGAAAAAAAATATATATATATGTTCTTTTCTCATTAATCAATCTGCAATAAATATAGGAGGGTTCTTAAAGCATTTCAAAGATACTTAATAAATGAAAATGGTATTCACAAATATATATATATTTTACTCATTCCCCTTTAAAATTTGCTTATAAAAAAAGAGAGAATGATGACTTTTTCAGATCTAATATATTACTTAGTGAGAAAACTGATTAATCTCTTATCTAGATCATTCAAACAAAAAAAAAAAACATATATATATATATATATGTATATATGTATATATATATATATATATATATATATATATATATATGAATTTTACAGTGTAAATAAATTCTGTTTATTTCTCAAGGGACCATACATAATGCCTTATATATATATATATATAAATATATATACATATATATAGATATATATATCATTTATTTACTGAAAAGGAAACCTGTTTATTCCCAAGTTTAACTGTGTTCTTTTTGTTTCTGCCATACCCATATATATAAATATATATTAAACAAAGGAATTTTCGCATTGAATTAACCCGAGAAAATCATTTAAACCAAATCCTAAACGTTCGAGGGTTTAAGCCTCGTTTTAATCACATAGCAAAAGAAAACGTTACACAAAAAAAATAGCACGCAAAGGAAGTGGCGGGGGCGCGGCCTAAGGGCGGTGCCGCCCGCAGCCTGCGGAACTCGCAGCCTGCGGGCGGCGTCGTCCGCAGACTGCGGGAGCCGCAGGCTACGGGCGGCGCCGTCCGCAGCCGGCGGTGCTGTGCTGCCGGCACTCCACGCTCGGCCTCCTCCCTTCACCTTCGCCGTAGCACGTTTTAAACAAAAAAAACAACTCCGACTTCCCCCTTCCTCCCGCGTGGAGTTATAAACCGCGCCCGGTCGTTTCAACCGCTCGGCCCTCCTCCGCCAGATGTTAAGAACAAACTCAAGAAAAAAAAAGAACAAAAAGGGAGAGGGTCCGACTGCGGGATTTGGCCCTGCGCGCCCCTCCCGTGGCGGCCGACCCTGCACATAACACACACACTACACACAGGCTCAAAAGATAAAAAAAGGGGGGAATCTTCACACACACACACAACACTAAATTAAAAAAAAGGGGTTTGGTAATAACATATTCGCCCTAACCCTAGTTTTGGGTTAGGGCAACACACACTCAATTTAAAATGAGCATGTGTGTGTGTGGAGGGAAAATTATTTAAGAAGGGAAATTTAATATATATAAAATTAAAAGCCCCCACTCCTCTTTCAGTATACATTCATGGATAAAAATCTAATAGTGATTAGATATTATATATATATATACATATTTACATAGGTAGAGTGATCCTAGTACTTAATTGTGAATAAATTTGTTGGAGGTAAATTAAGTTTTGAATATTTTTGTTAAACATTGGGCAAATGTAGGAGAAACTTTATAAATAGGATTTAATTACCTAGGTGGATTAGATTTAAAAAAAAATAAAGGGGTGTAAACACTAAGTCCTTTGTAGGGCCAAGAGGGCCAAATTAAGTATAAGATTATAAGGTAATTTTAAATTATGGGGGTTTCACTTAAATGAGGTGTTTTAAATTACGAGGGTAATTAAACTTAGAAATCCTAGTAGGATTAGAAAGATAAGATAAATTTTAGAACGTTTTAAATTGAGATTAAGCGTTATACTAGAGATTTTAATTATTTATTAATGAAGCTTAGTGATTACCCTTTTTGGAGAAATAATAGCTCGTTGATAACTTAGTAAACCTATGTTTCCCAATTGAGTTTAATTACCCATTATATACAAATATAGTTTAGACTCAACACAAAATGCATTATTTTATTTAAGTTAATCGCACTTAGTTGATTATATTAGATAAGTAAGTCGTTAATTAGTTAAGTATTTAAAAAAAATTAAAATTTCCGTTCGTGCCCAAAGGTTGGGCATGACACTGGTTTTGCACGCCCTTCATTCCTTGCATTGCTTAGACAGTTAGCTTTAATTGTAGTTTGTTTTTGTTTCGGTTAAGAAGCTCTATTTTTCTTTTTCGTCTGCCAGCCAATAATTAATGATAATGCATGTTGCTGTTAATGCATAATAAAATCCTTCTGTTATGCTATGAAATATTCCTTTGAATTCTATTTGTATTCAAGCCCAGCGTAGTTTTTAGTCAAGATGGAATAAAAAATTGCTGTGTATCAAAACAGTTCAGTAATAAAAAATAGATGATTCTGCCATTGATGAAATCCTTGAAGGATCTATTTCTTTTTCACATCTGATAAGAGAGATCAATAAGTGATTTGATTTTTATCACTGTTTTATTGCTGCTATCTTTTTTGTCTGTTGTCATATACGTTCATTCAATAGGTTTAAGGGTAAGGGTTGTGTTGATCTTCAATAAGGCTTTCGCCTTAAGAACAAGACAGTCGGAAAGTTTCATTAAGGCAGTCGGAAAGTTTCACAGGTATGGGATCTAATAAGCAACCTTTGAGATTTTAGAAGCTGGTCTTTTGAATTTCATAGGGGATAGAAATACACAGAAAGAAAACAAACTGTAAATCTATCTTAAAGGCAATACGTCAGAAATTTAAAGAGGTTCCCCTTCATTTACGCATAATGTAACCCACAACCATAAAACATTTACAAAAATCTCAAAAGAGCACATGCATGATTCGAAATCTTGATATATTGTTACATGGTTAGAAATTATAGAAGCAGGATTAGAAATAGTGAGAAAAAAACAAATCTGAACTATTAAACACAAAGCACCACATCTTCTTCATTGTTGAGGGAGAACAAATTACAAAGGCCATTTTGACACAGTCTAAAATATTCAAATCTTACCCATGAGGGACATCTGCTAAGATTTTATAGAATTGAAAATGCTCACTAGTACATTTGGGTCAAGATTTCAACGGCGAATCGTCAGAATTCCGACCACATTTCGTCGCACTACTGACAACAAAGGCCGTCGAAAACTTTCTGTCAGAAGTTCCAACTATCCTCGTGGTCGTCGCAATTTTGACATCACCTCCAACCTTTCCCACGGCCACCATGCATGCTCATTCCACAAACGAATACCGTCGCCATCTCGGGTTGTCGTCGAAATTCCGACACCAAAGTATAAAATTCCGACAGAGGAGTGCCGTCGGATGCACAGCATCCTTGTCGGGCATTTCATTAGTTGTCATCGGAATTCTAATGACGAGAGATGATGTGGGTCGAACGGCTTTGCCGTCGGTACATGAAAGCATTGAACGAGTTCTACTTTTAAAAATTACATGAAACATTTTTAATTTATTTGATTCAGTGTTATTTGCAAAAAATGATTATCAATGATGTTTCCTTTCTCCAAGAATTGTCTAGGACCTTTCTGTCAAATAATATGTAACATCGAATGACTAAATTTTTTCTTTACAATTGCTTATTTAATTTAATTATTATCTCAGCGTGAATTAAAATTTATATCTATACGGAAGCAGAACATACAAGTTGAAGAGTCTCTTGCATGCAAATTTCCTAAAAAAAAGCAAGCAGGCATTATCTTGAATGACATGGAAACAAGCTCATCAGCTGCCTAGAAGAGAGCAATTGGAGAATGGTAGAGGAAAGTGTTTAAGGGTGATAAATAGATAGATAGTATGCAATACAAACAAACAATGTTTGGAGTGTCTGATGTGATGTCTCTAATTTATGTCTGGAGGGTCTAACTAGTTTTGGAGTTCCTGAGAAACCTATTGGGCCACGCTTGGAGGAAATCAATGTGTTCATGCAAGGAGCACCTTTTTTCTATTATGAGAATGATACTTTTGCATCAAGGGATATTTGGAAGTCAATATCCAAAAATTCGTATAGTGTAGAACAAGAGTTGGCGAACTTGAAGTATAATTGTCAGCTTTCAGAAGACCAAGAGGTTATGTACACAATCTCCCAATAGAAGAGCGACCACAAGAATTACCTCTCCCCGCCATGACTATTTAGGAAGCACTTCCTCAAACAAAGGACTATTGGCCTCCATGGGATCAAAGAAAAAAATTAAAGCATAGACTCTAGACGATGTGGTGGTGTCCTCCATGAAGAACTCTACACTATAATTGAAAATTCACGAGGGAAACTGCAAGATAGTGAAGAGAAATACAATCTTGAAAAGTGGGAAGAATGGATCTTGGTTTGGGTGGGGCCAAGTCAGGTGGCTCCTCTAGAGGTTGACGAGATAGAAATCGTATTAGGATTTGAAAAAGATTGCACTCGTGGAACTTCGTGTGCGAGTGATCGATTGCGGTGTTTGGGTAGTGCATTCCAAATGGGTAATGTCTTGATGGCATGCAACTGTATCTATTTGGAATGCATTACCCAAACACTACAATCGATCACTCACACACAAAGTTCCACGAGTGTGATCTTTTTCAAATCCTAATATGATTTCTATCTCGTCAACCTCTAGAGGAGCCACCTGACTTGGCCCCACCCAAACTAAGATCCATTCTTCCCACTTTTCAAGATTGTATTTCTCTTCACTATCTTGCAGTTTCCCTCGTGAATTTTCAATTATAGTGTAGTGTTCTTCATGAAGGACACCACCACATCGTCTAGAGTCTATGCTTTAATTTTTTTCTTTGATCCCATGGAGGCCAATAGTCCTCTGTTTGAGGAAGTCCTTCCTGAATAGTCATGGGGGGAGACGTAATTCTTGAAATCGCTCTTCTATTGGGAGATTGTGTACATAACCTCTTGGTCTTCTGAAAGCTGACAATTATACTTCGAGTCCCCCAACTCTTGTTCCACACTATAGAAATTTTTGGATATTGACTTCCAAATATCCCTTGGTGCAAAAGTATCATTCTCATAATAGAAAAAAGGTGCTCCTTGCATGAACACATTGATTTCCTCCAAGTGTGGCCCAATAGGTTTCACAAGAACTCCAAAACCAGTTAGACCCTCCGAACATAAATTAGAGACGTCACACCAGACACTCCAGACATTGTTTGTTTTTAATGCTAACTATCTATCTATTTATCACCCTTAAACACTTTCCTCTTCCATTCTCCAATTGCTCTCTTCTAGGCAGTTGATGAGCTTGTTTCCATGTCATTCAAGATAATGCCTGCTTGCTTTCTTTTAGGAAATTTTCTTGCACATGACTCTTGAACTTTTATGATCTGCTTCTGTACATATATAAATTTTAATTCATGCTCAAATAATAATTAAATAAAATAAGCATTTGTAATGAAAAGATTTAGTCATTCGATGTTACATATTATCTGATGGAAAGATCCTAGACAATTCTTGGAGAAAGGAAACACCGTTGATAATCATTTTTTGCAAATAACACTTAATCAAATAAATTAAAAATATTTCACGTAATTTTTAAAAGTATAACTCGTTCAATGCTTTCATACGCCGATGGCAAAACCATCTAACCCACACCATTATGCATAATAGAACAAATCAATATAATAGGCTATTATAAAGAATATATACAAAAATATGACAGAACATTAAATTCCATTACAAACCCATAAACCATTAAATAGTGAAAATAGATATAAATTTCTAAATGTCTACCTATAAACACCACAACCATAACCAAAACAAAAAAAATTCTTACCCACAAAAACTTAGCTGGTGAGTTGCAAGTCTACAACATCTCTCAGATGATCAAACTATTCCTTAATTTTGTTCTTCTGGTTAGTCAATGGATTTAGTTGCATGTTCAAGTTTACTATTTGAAGCCTTCAGTTTCCCTATATTTGAGACATAATAAAATTCTTGTGAGTAGGAAATTGATTCAGGAGTTATGTGTGAAAAATTTGGCAAAGTAAATGATGACAATCAAACTCAAATTTTATTTGTCTTGATTAAAGACTTTTATCTCGATGGTATTAAATTAAAGTTCTTTCTCTATTTTTTGGTGATCTCTAGAGTAGAGGTTGCTTTGCATCGACCTAAGATACATTTAACTTGTGTTGTATCTATGGAAATATGTATCCTAGGATGATGCAATGCAACCTCTACTCCACCAATACCAGATAGAAGAGAAAGTACTTTAATTTAAAGCCATCACAATAAAATGCTTTCAAGACATATATAAGGTATAAAAGGAAGCCTACCTTGTCATTTGAAGGGGTTTACCTACAATTCAAGTGATCTCTTAATTATAAAATCAATTCAATTCCAAGAGAACATGCAATCAAGCATTCATCAAGAATTGAAGGAGAAATCAAGTTAATAAAGATATCATCTTTTAAATTAAGAAATGGGCAGGAGATTAAGAATACAAACCTTCCATATTGCACACTTCAAGGTATATTAAAATCAGTTTAAAGTGTATTCATTTAGGGACCTTTCATAAAATATTCTCAACTTACATATCATAAAAGGATCTGCTCCACCAATACCAGATAGAAGAGAAAATAGTTTAATTTAAAGCTATCGGGATAAAATGCTTTCAAGACATATAAAATCAAGTGATCTCTTAGTTATAAAATCAATTCAATTCCAAGTGAATAGGCAATCAATCATTGAAGGAGAATTCAAGTTGGTGCAGGTGAATTTGGAAGACAAAAGGACTCAATGAAGCCATTAAAGACTTTTGAAGGTCTTAGGAGTGAAGAGCCAATCAATTATGCACACAATGAAGCCATTAAAGACAATCACCATTAGCATAGATTGCAGAATATGCACAAGATGTGTTTGAAATGGATTTAGAAACTTCGAACCAAATGTGATTAGTGAGTATAGATGTTGTAGTGCATCTGCCCAGGTACGCATGCATGCAAAATATGTAAGCTTAGATAAGGCACATGAACTATTTGACATAATGCCTCAAACATCACCCAATATCCAATTATGGTTGGGAGAAAGAAAACATCAATTTTTTGATAATCTTAAATATTTCTTTATTCATCACTATAAATCTATTATAAATATAGTCTCAATATTGCAGAAATTTATTCTATTATGAATGCAATATTTAAAGATGTAATCTTTATATATTTTTTTTAATTAGGAAAAGGTCCTAATAGAATCCCCAATTAATTAATCTATAGAAAGATACCACTAAAGAAAGAAATTCAATCCTCACCACTATGGTCTTGAAGGCTTTTAAGACACTTGGATTCCTATTTTGGCTTGCTTTACCTTGACCCTATGTTAAGATAGTAAACTAGTTTAAGAGAATCTATTGGGTGGGAAATTGTGTATGGTTGAAATTATTTTCATGCATGGAAAGTGATTTAAAGTTTGGACCAATAGAGGATAAGTATTTCTTGAACCTTCAAGGACATGTGTAGAGCACCGCATGGATGTTTCTCCATTATTGAACTCTTTGAATATGTAAGTAAATATTTTTGGTTGATGACATAGTAAGTGTGGTATTTGTCTTTTTGATATGTTGTGGATAATATTAATCAAATATGGAATTTTTTTGATGCTATATACACTATGTTTTGGATTGAATTTAGGTAAGCGAAGAGGTAATGGAAGAATAAAAGAGGTACACAAAGGAAGAAGAGTAAAATAGGTGGTTTGGGATGGAGGTTACAAGTATATATGATAATTCGTATGGATAATTTGTTGAAAATAAAGAGGCAAATAAGCTATCACAACTTCAACATGAAAGAAATGCCTCATCTACAGAAGGACAAGGTACCTCTAATGGTTTCAAAATTTGTCAAAATAGTTTTGATATAGCAAATAATCAAGTGGAATATCCTTTAGGTAACTAATATTATCTTCAAACTATTTATTTTGATTTTCATCATATCCTTTCCATGTGCATTTCCCTTGGTTTTAGTCCCATTTTTTCTTTATTTTATATATATTCAAAACAAAATTTACAGATGCCTCTACTTGTCTCACCACTCATTAATTGTTTGGGATTTTCATTCCATTCACCAAGGTTGGCATCTATTCTAAGACTTTGTGTCATGGCCAAGCTAAATTATTATTCTCTCCATCTTGTTAATGACCATTTCATTAATGAATCCTTCCTCATAATTTTGGATAAGTGAGACAATGTTAGCTCAAGGAATCTTTTCAATCCTCTTTCAAGATTCTTTCCCAAGTAATAATCTTGCATATTGGAAAATAAATTACACTTCTATTTTTCCAAGCTACTCTTCCTTATAATGTTTAGATTTATTCTAAAGTGCTCATTGTGACTCATGTTTACTACTCTTCCTATTAGTCTCATTCCAATATCTCCTACAAAAATATGGAATGATTACATTTATATTTTATTTGTGTCTCCTAAATATCCACAAAATTTGTAACAATAATACAATTTTTCAATAATACTATGAGCATCACTTTGATGAAATAAGTACTAAGTGATCCATTCTTATGAGGGGTTCATGTAAACTACTCATGAGAATGGGTCAGCTTGACTCTAAAACTATGCAAGTGAATCTTGATATAAATATCATAGTATGAAAGTCTTGTGAAAACACTCATTCTTCTAGCATTGAAAGTTGTGAGAGAGTTATTAAGGGGATTCTCGTGTGTATAGATTCAATAAATAAGTTCAAGACAAATTTTGAGGTGATATTTCTTTCCTTTTGGTACATCTATCTTTAAATTGGATGTTCTTTTGCCTTCATGGTAGGAAGTAAGTAATTTTTATGTGGGTTCCTTTTTTCATTCTTGGATTATTAAGGAAAACATAGTTTGTGAAGAGGAGGTTTTTCTTGTTATCTTATAAAAAATTGGGTATTAGCTATTATGATAAATGATAGACAAAACAATGTCCACTAAGGCTATTGAAAAGAAATATCTATATGATGGATTCTCTTCCCAATTTATCTTCAAAGTTATTTAGTAAATATTTGGGAAACCAAAATAGGGTATGTTGATCTGCAAAGGAAGAACTAAGTCTCCCAAGCTTGTTCCCACAACCATAAAATTTTATGATTGGGATGCAAGGGAGATTAGTGGATTTGATGGGTTGGCTTTGGCTAGATTCACCTAAGACAATTGATGATTTATTAGGCATTGTTGCCGTCGATGCATTGTTAAGGTTATTATGGTTGATTATCAAAGCTAGTGGGATTCAAATATAGAGGCGTGTTTAAGATAATTCTTATCATTGGTTGGTTAATAAAAATATGGTTTCAAGATTGACGCACAAACATATTAGAAGGGCACTTTTATGATGTATGTGAAATAATCACATTATTAAGCAAAATAATAGGTAATCTATAGGCAAGAATACTCCATATATAGATATTCTATATGAGGGACATGACTAATTTCACAAACTATAAGATTGACTAGGCTTTTCTCATTAGTGGAATCATATAATAGCCAGTGTGTATTGTTGGCTAGATGCATGAATTTGTAGTTTCCATACAACTAAGAAATGATAATGTTTCTAAGTACAAACCAAGTGGGAACTATAGACCCACTAATCTAATTTATAACCACTCACCATGACTATGTTATGATAACTCTCTCATTGATAATAGAGAGTATCTAATACATTTATTAAGACCCTGATTATGGTCATGGTAGACCACACAAAGAATGATTTCCATAGGAGGCTAAGAAGGTGATCCATGAACAAGAGTTTGTTTCATTCAATCCTTAACATTAACTATCATTAAGGTGGAGAAATTTTTGAGGTGAGAAATTTAGTGAAATATTACTTAATATTCTAACTGGAGATATTACATACTAATCATGAAGTGTGAGTTCATATGACTCACTGATATATAATGATACAGTATTAGATAATTAAAATTGTAAAAAACACTACCTACTTGATATTAAATTTATTATTATTCTAATGTGCAAAGAATAAACAAGATTATCTAGGAATTAAATCTGTTATGGTCTCATCATTAATAGATGGATGGATTGAATGAGTGATCGGTGAAGTAGTTGAATTTGTGCCTATAATTCTAGAGGTTGGATAGTTTAAAAGCATTACATGTACATCGATCATTGACGACCGAATTAATGCATCTACTTGTGCACATAAAAGGCCCACATGAATACATCTTAAAACTTACACATTGGATATGCTTTCTACTATTGCTTTGTCAATCACATCCACAATATTTCCTTTCACAAAAGATCTCCATACCTAAACAAGAATGACTAATACTCATCTTGATGAGATATATAATATAATCTACCTCTCTGTCTGGATTCTCTGTATTACATGGGGAGAAATGGGGGTGATGGGGGAGGAGATTACAATCTTGTATCAGGATGTAGATTTATTTTCTGACCATATTAATGAAACGAAAAATGAACCAAAAATTTTCTTGATTAATTTGTTCTAATACCCTAACTAGTAGGGAATTTTGTTGATACAACTGTAGCACAAGTTCAAGAAAATTTCACCACAAAAATACCAGTCCTCAAGAGCACTCACATCCATAAATCTTTCTCAAAGATGACTTCTTCCTCCGTCTGTAGCTCTTATTGCTGTTGATGGAGGCCTAGGCGTTGCTATTTACATAGCCCATTTTGGGCTCCCTTGCGGTCGTCCTCACTGGTTATGTGCCAGCCCTTGGCACTTTGTGCCCGTGGCACTTCGTTCCCTCGTTCCTTGCTACAGCCGTGTTTGTCACACCAATGATCGCTACAGAGGCGGGACGAATGAGATAGGCGGGATTTTGTAAAGAGGCGGGATTTTGGTCTTTTCTTTTTTTTTTAAGTAATGCACGTGTTCGTCGAAATTCCAACGAACTCGGGCACTTTTTCTAAAAAACACTAATGTCATTGGATTATCGTCGGAATTCTGATGAAATTGGGCATTTCTTCAAAAATAAATCAAGTTTGATCACAATATACCTTCTCCGTTGGAAAACTTCGTCAGAATTTTAGGCTAAATGTGTTAGTGGCTTCTACCACTATGTCTGCTAAAATAAGGTGAAAATTTGAAAACCCCGATTACAATGTGCCCACAAACTTTTTTTGCAACTGTCGTGAGCTTGACAATCTTTGCATCATTATTTTCCTTCCATGCATATGACATGGACACCACCTAGAAATTCCCTTTTTCTATTACAGCTGCTTGGTAATGCGAGCTTCTTATTTTGTTCAAATTCATGATTTCTGGTTTCACCACGTAGTGCCTCTTGCAGTCTTCCACCCTTGAAAGATACAAGGGCACACTTTTTAAATCTTCATGGGCCAAGCGCCTTATCGACATGTCGTATGTTGTTGAAGCTTTTAAAGCCTTATTTTCCTTTTCCTTTTGAAAATTGTGCGGTGCTGACACGTGGTGCACTCATGCATCTTTGTGAGAATAAGGGGCTACAGTCTTGCTAAAAATTGTGCCATGCTAACATGTGACACCCTTGTATCTCCCCTCCGCTAACAACAACTAATTGGTCTCAACTTGGCAGTGCTCAAAATTAAAAACTGTTTACACCATTAGAAAGATCTCCAAAAGATCTAATTTTAGTCCCTTAGCATGATGGCTTTGGCTATTGAGTTATGGGACAAACAACAATCTTGACCTCGAATTTCACTTCGAAGGCCTCCAAAAATGCAAATTAACAAAACATAGAAAAATGCCAAAAAATAGATTTTTGATTATTTTAATCTCTAATCACTCCATCACTTCACCACAAATTTTGAAATATTTCTATCAATGCCTTGATCATAAACCCTCAAAAAAGTAGATTTTATCTACATGTTTCTTTCAGAATCTATATTTGATATCAGAGTAGGGCGAGAGGGGACAAATGAAGAACAAAGATGTTTTTTGAAATAAAAATGAATTAAAATGAAGAACAAATGAAGAACGGAGAAAATAGAGCGTGGGCATCAAAGTATTAGAGGTGCATTCAAAGGATCCAAAGATTCAAGGAAAGACTGATCATAGCTTTGAAGCATACAGATTGCACCTCTCAACATATAGCCACATCTAATAAAGGAAGATTTCCTAGATATGAAGGAGAATCATAGCTTGCAAAGAACAAATCTGCTACTAGATTTTATTTTTTAAAAGAATTCCTTTTAATTAATAAAGGGGTGTTCCTTCAAAGGAGATCAACCAATGTTTGTCACTCCCCCAAATTGAACAAGGGCAACTAGAAATAGTAATGAAGCCTTATAAAGTCACAAGAGTCCACCCATATACAAAGATAGTAAGAAAAAAAATAAAAATAAAAGGTGAAGTCGACCTTTAGAAAAGGAGATCAAAGTCAAAAAGATCTAGAACAATTTGTCTAAGTTCAAATTCATTTTTAAAAAGTGTGAAGCTCTTGATTTGTAAGAGCAAGTCACAGGAACGTCACAAATCAGAAAAAAGACTGATTTACATGAAGAAAATGCAAATCTTTTGAAAGCTGTAGAAGTTAGCCTACCCCACTAATATGGAGTCCTTAGAGGAATTCAGATCCAAGCTTTAAGAAAGGCTTGAAAAAGTTACAATGTAAATGGAGATCGATGCATAATGCATCATAGTAGGAGAGAAGTCCACTAAAGTAAAGATTTTTTATTTTTTTAAATCGATTTATGGTTAAAATTAAAGAGGAGATTGTTGGTATATTAGTTCTTCCACTTTTTATGTGAAGAAAATTATTTTTGCATGAAATGTAAATAAATTCTTTAAACTTTAATTTTACATAAATATACATGTAACTAGCTCTATTTTTAATTATTCTTCATATTGTTCAAGACCTTTGTTTATTGAAGTAATTTTATTACATTTCTTGTCTTGACCACTAGAAGAGCATTTGATCAACCATTAGAAGATCATTTGATCAAGCTCTAATTTGAATGAATGGTGTTAAAAGTAATTCTTTATTATTACATCAATTGGTCTTTGATCAAATGATTTTATCCATGTATGTATTTAAAGTAATTCTTTTTTGCTTTTCAATATTTGTCTATTCTTAATTTTGTTGAGGTTGAGTTATCGTCAACACGAGGCTTGGAATTTGACGGCCACAGCCACCCCTACCTATCATATCAAATTTTTATGACAATTTGCTAATTTCAATGCCTTTCACTCGACAGTTTAAGAAAAATATTAACTGTAAAAAAAAACATTCATTCTCTCTATCTGTCACTACATTTCATTACTATCTTACTATCATGCTTTTTTTCTTTTTACATTAATATTTGAGCCCTCTCCAAATTCATTCATAATGAGAAAAATGAAGTACAATTACAAACATATATTGTACTATTAAATAAAAATAATTATAACATAATACATATTTATAATAGAAAATAGAAACAACTTAAAAAATTTACATTAAAATATTTAAAAAATTAGAAACAATTATATTTTAGTATGACAAGTTTCTAAATTTATATTTGAGACAATCTTCTTAAAAATATTTAAAAAATAAATTGACTAAGTTTCTAAATTCATATAAGAAAATAGAAATTATTTTGAAAATCATATTAAATTTTAAACAAATATATCTTACTATTTTTTAAATAAATTTATATTTTTATAATAAACATTTTAAAATAATATCTTGCAAGGAAAGACTGGCCCCTACCATCATCTCTGCAGATAATTAATAAAAGCCTAGCCTTTTCTAGAGTTGAGAATTTGATGGATTTTTTGAAGATTATCGATATCAAAGGAAATTGATGTTCAGAAGCCTGCAAACCTCCTAATGAACCGTTATCTTACACTGAAGAACTTCATGGTCTAAAGAAATTGCAGGGATTTTGAAATTCAATGATTTCTAAGTCCCTAATTTGCTATTCTCGAAAGACTTTCAAATACCCTCATGTATAGCATTTAATAATGTGGTCAGAGAATAATTTGATAAGGACTTTTGCGAGAGGTTGCCTTCAAACAATAATGCTTAGAGAAAAACAGTTTAACATCTGTCCTTTTTTATCCCTGTTGCTCTATTTTATTATAGGTATGTCTTTTTGCTTTTTAATTTCTTTCTTTTTTTTTTTTTACTTTGTGACTGTAATGCACATCTCCAACTTATATTACGATTTGAAAAAGATCACACTCGTGGAACTTCGTGTGCGAGTGATCGATTGTGGTGTTTGGGTAATGCATTCCAAATAGATACAGTTGCATTCCAAATGGGTAATGTCTTGATGGCATGCAACTGTATCTATTTGGAATGCATTACCCAAACACCGCAATCGACAACTCGCACACGAAGTTCCACAAGTGTGATCTTTTTGAAATCCTAATATGATTTCTATCTCGTCAACCTCTAGAGGAGCCACCTGACTTGGCCCCACCCAAACCAAGAGCCATTCTTCCCACTTTTCAAGATTGTATTTCTCTTCACTATCTTGCAGTTTCCCTCGTGAATTTTCAATTATAGTGTAGAGTTCTTCACGACGGACACCACCACATCATCTAGAGTCTACGTTTTAAATTTTTTCTTTTATCCCATGGAGGCCAATAGTCCTCTATTTGAGGAAGTGCTTCTTGAATAGTCATGGGGAGGAGAGGTAATTCTTGAAATCACTCTTCTATTGGGAGATTGTGTACATAACCTCTTGGTCTTCTGAAAGCTGACAATTATACTTCGAGTCCCCCAACTCTTATTCCACACTATAGAAATTTTTGGCTATTGACTTCCAAATATCCCTCAGTGCAAAAGCATCATTCTCATAATAGAAAAAAGGTGCTCCTTGCACGAACACATTGATTTCCGCCAAGTGTAGCCCAATAGGTTTCGCAGGAACTTGAAAACCAGTTAGACCCTCCGGACATAAATTAGAGACGTCACATCAAACACTCCAGACATTGTTTGTTTGTATTGCATACTATCTATCTATTTATCACCCTTAAACACTTTCCTTTGCCATTCTCCAATTTCTCTCTTCTAGGCAGCTGATGAGCTTGTTTCCATGTCATTCAAGATAATGCCTGCTTGCTTTCTTTTAGGAAATTTGCTTGCACTTGACTCTTGAACTTGTATGTTCTGCTTCCGTATAGATATAAATTTTAATTCACGCTGAGATAATAATTAAATAAAATAAGCATTTGTAATGAAAAGATTTAGTCATTCGATGTTACATATTATCTGATGGAAAGATCCTAGACAATTCTTGGAGAAAGGAAACATCATTGATAATCATTTTTTGCAAATAACAATGAATCAAATAAATTAAAAAATTTTCATGTAATTTTTAAAAGTAGCACTCGTTCAATGCTTTCATGCACCGACGGCAAAGCCGTCTGACCCACACCATTATGCATAATAGAACAAATCAATATAATAGGCTATTATAAAGAATATATACAAAAATATGAAAGAACATTAAATTACCATTACAAACCCATAAACCATTAAATAGTGAAAATAGATATAAATTTGTAAATGTCTCCCTATAAACACCACAACCATAACCAAAACAAAAAAAATTCTTACCCGCAAATACCTAGCTGGTGAGTTGCAAGTCTACAACATCTCTCAGATGATCAAACCGTTTCTTAATTTTGTTCTTCTCGTTAGTCAATGGATTTAGCTGCATGTTCAAGTTTACTATTTGAAGCCTTCTGTTTCCCTATATTTGAGACATAATAAAATTCTTGTGAGTAGGAAATTGATTCAGGAGTTACGTACGAAGAATCTGGCGAAGTAAATGATGACAATCAAACTCAAATTTTATCTGTCTTGATTAAAGACTTTTATCTCGATGGTATTAAATTAAAGTTCTTTCTCTATTTTTTGGTGATCTCTAGAGCAGAGGTTGCTTTGCATCAACCTGGGATACATTCAACTTGTGTTGTATCTGTGGAAATATGTATCCTAGGATGATGCAATGCAACCTCTACTCCACCAATACCAGATAGAAGAGAAAGTACTTTAATTTAAAGCCATCACAATAAAATGCTTTCAAGACATATATTAGGTATAAAAGGAAGCCTACCCTATCATTTGAAGGGGTTTACCTACAATTCAAGTGATCTCTTAATTATAAAATCAATTCAATTCCAAGTGAACATGCAATCAAGCATTCATCAAGAATTGAAGGAGAAATCAAGTTAATAAAGATATTTAATAAAGATATCATCTTTTAAATTAAGAAATGGGCAGGAGATTAAGAATACAAACCTTCCATATTGCACACTTC
Source organism: Cryptomeria japonica (assembly GCF_030272615.1). Taxonomy (NCBI): domain Eukaryota; kingdom Viridiplantae; phylum Streptophyta; class Pinopsida; order Cupressales; family Cupressaceae; genus Cryptomeria; species Cryptomeria japonica. The sequence goes on along the minus strand of NC_081409.1, from coordinate 718,270,532 downwards.
AAGCTATATTAAAATCAGTTTAAAGTGCATTCATTTAGGGACCTTTCATAAAATATTCTCAACTTACATATCATAAAAGGATCTACTCCACCAATACCAGATAGAAGAGAAAGTACTTTAATTTAAAGCCATCAGGATAAAATGCTTTCAAGACATATAAAATCAAGTGATCACTTAGTTATAAAATCAATTCAATTCCAAGTGAATAGGCAATCAAGCATTGAAGGAGAATTCAAGTTGGTGCAGGTGAATTTGGAAGACAAAAGGACTCAATGAAGCCATTAAAGACTTTTGAAGGTCTTAGGAGTGAAGAGCCAATCAATTATGCACATAATGAAGCCGTTAAAGGCAATCACTATTTAGCATAGATTGCAGGATATGCACAAGATGTGTTTGAAATGGATTTAGAAACTTCCAACCAAATGTGATTAGTGAGTATAGATGTTGTAGTGCATCTGCCCAGGTACACATGCATGCAAAATATGTAAGCTTAGATAAGGCACATGAACTATTTGACATAATGCCTCAAAGATCACCCAATATCCAATGACAGTTGGGAGAAAGAAAACATCAATTTTTTGATAATCTTAAATATTTCTTTATTCATCACTATAAATCTATTATGAATATAGTCTTAATATTGCAGAAATTTATTCTATTACGAATGCAATATTTAGGGATGTAATCTTTATATATTTTTTTTAATTAGGAAAAGGTCCTAATAGAATCCCCAACTAATTAATCTATAGAAAGATACCACTAAAGAAAGAAATTCAATCCTCACCACTATGGTCTTGAAGGCTTTTAAGACACTTGGATTCCTATTTTGGCCTGCTTTTCCTTGATCCTATGTTAAGATAGTAAACTAGTTTGAGAGAATCTATTGGGTGGGAAATTGTGTATGGTTGCAATTATTTTCATGCATGGAAAGTGATTTAAAGTTTGGACCAATAGAGGATAAGTATTTTTGGAACCTTTAAGGACATGTGTAGAGCACCACATGGATGTTTCTCCATTATTGAACTCTTTGAATATGTAACTAAATTATTTTTGGTTGATGACACAGTAAGTGTGGTATTTGTCTTTTCGATATGTTGTGGATAATATTAATCAAATATGGAATTTTTTTTATGCTATATACACTATGTTTTGGATTGAATTTAGGTAAGCGAAGAGGTAATGGAAGAATAAAAGAGGTACACAAAGGAAGAAGAGTGAAATAGGTCGTTTGGGATGGAGGTTACAAGTATATATGATAATTCGTATGGATAATTTGTTGAAAATAAAGAGGCAAATAAGCTATCACAACTTCAACATGAATGAATGCTTCATCTATAGAAGTAAAAGATACCTCTAATGGTTTCAAAATTTGTCAAAATAGTTATGATATACCAAATAATCAAGTCGAATATCCTTTAGGTAACTAATATTATCTTCAAACTATTTATTTTGATTTTCATCATATCCTTTCCATGTGCATTTCCCTTGGTTTTAGTCCCATTTTTTCTTTATTTTATATATATTCAAAACAAAATTTATAGATGCCTCTACTCGTCTCACCACTCATTAATTTTTTGGGATTTTCATTCCATTCACCAAGGTTGGCATCTATTCTAAGACTTTGTGTCATGGCCAAGCTAAATTATTATTCTCTCCATCTTGTTAATGACCATTTCATTAATGAATCCTTCCTCATAATTTTGGATAAGTGAGACAATGTTAGCTCAAGGAATCTTTTCACTCCTCTTTCAAGATTCTTTCCCAAGTAATAATCTTGCATATTGGAAAATAAATTACCCTTCTATTTTTCCAAGCTACTCTTCCTTATAATGTTTAGATTTATTCTAAAGTGCTCATTGTGACTCATGTTTACTACTCTTCCTATTAGTCTCATTCCAATATCTCCTACAAAAATATGGAATGATTACATTTATATTTTATTTGTGTCTCCTAAATATCCACAAAATTTGTAACAATAATACAATTTTTCAATAATACTATGAGCATCACTTTGATGAAATAAGTACTAAGTGATCCATTCTTATGAGGGGTTCATGTAAACTTCTCATGAGAATGGGTCAGCTTGACTCTAAAACTATGCAAGTGAATCTTGATATAAATATCATAGTATGAAAGTCTTGTGAAAACACTCATTCTTCTAGCATTGAAAGTTGTGAGAGAGTTATTAAGGGGATTCTTGTGTGCATAGATTCAATGTATAAGTTCAAGACAGATTTTGAGGTGATATTTCTTTCCTTTTGGTACATCTATCTTTAAATTGGATGTTCTTTTGCCTTCATGGTAGGGAGTAAGTAATTTTGATGTGGGTTCCTTTTTTCATTCTTGGATTATTAAGGAAAACATAGTTTGTGAAGAGGAGGTTTTGCTTGCTATATTATAAAAAAATTGGGTATTAGCTATTATAATAAATGATAGACAAAACAATGTCCTCTAAGGCTATTGAAAAGAAATATCTATATGATGGATTCTCTTCCTAATTTATCTTCAAAGTTATTTAGTAAATATTTGGGAAACCAAAATAGGGTATGTTGATTTGCAAAGGAAGAACTAAATCTCCCAAGCTTGTTCCAACAACCATAAAATTTTATGATTGGGATGCAAGGGAGATTAGTGGATTTGATGGGTTGGCTTTGGCTAGATTCACCTAAGACAATTGATGATTTATGAGCCATTGTTGTTGTCGATGCATTGTTAAGGTTATTATGGTTGATTATCAAAGCTAGTGGGATTCAAATATAGAGGCGTGTTTAAGATAATTCTTATCATTGGTTGGTTAATAAAAATATGGTTTCAAGATTGACGCACAGACATATTAGAAGGGCACTTTTATGATGTATGTGAAATAATCACATTATTAAGCAAAATAATAGGTAATCTATAGGCAAGAATACTCCATATATAGATATTCTATATGAGGGACATGACTAATTTCACAAACTATAAGATTGACTAGGCTTTTCTCATTAGTGGAATCATATAATAGCCAGTGTGTATTGTTGGCTAGATGCATGAATTTGTAGTTTCCATACAACTAAGAAATGATAATGTTTCTAAGTACAAACCAAGTGGGAACTATAGACCCACTAATCTAATTTATAACCACTCACCATGACTATGTTATGATAACTCTCTCATTGATAATAGAGAGTATCTAATACATTTATTAAGACCCTGATTATGGTCATGGTAGACCACACAAAGAATGACTTCCATAGGAGGCTAAGAAGGTGATCCATGAACAAGAGTTTGTTTCATTCAATCCTTAACATTAACTATCATTAAGGTGGAGAAATTTTTGAGGTGAGAAATTTAGTGAAATATTACTTAATATTCTAACTGGAGATATTACATACTAATCATGAAGTGTGAGTTCATATGACTCACTGATATATAATGATACATTATTACATAATTAAAATTGTAAAAAATACTACCTACTTGATATTAAATTTATTATTATTCTAATGTGCAAAGAATAAACAAGATTATCTAGGAATGAAATCTGTTACGGTTTCATCATTAATAGATGGATGGATTGAATGAGTGATCGGTGAAGTAGTTGAATTTGTGCCTATAATTCTATAGGTTGGAGAGTTTAAAAGCATTGCATGTACATCGATCATTGACGGCTGAATTAATGCATCTACTTGTGCACATAAAAGGCCGACATGAATACATCTTAAAACTTACTCATTGGATATGCTTTCTACTATTGCTTTGTCAATCACATCCACAATATTTCCTCTCGCAAAAGATTTCCATACCTAAACAAGAATGACTAATACTCATCTTGATGAGATATATAATATAATCTACCTCTTTGTCTGGATTCTCTATATTACACAGGGAGAAATGGGGGTGATGGGGGAGGAGATTACAATCTTGTATCAGGATGTAGATTTATTTTCTGACCATATTAATGTAACGAAAATGAACCAAAAATTTTCTTGATTAATCTGTTCTAATACCCTAACTAGCAAGGAATTTTGTTGATACAACTGTAGCTCAAGTTCAAGAAAATTTCACCGCAAAAATACCAGTCCTCAAGAACGCTCACATCCATAAATCTTTCTCAAAGATGACTTCTTCCTCCGTCCGTAGCTCTTATTGCTGTTGACGGAGGCCCAGGCCTTGTCGTTTACACAACCCATTTTGGGCTCCCTTGCGGTCGTCCTCGCTGGTTATGTGCCAGCCCTTGGCTATTTGTTCCCCCATTCCCCATTGTGGCCATGTTTGTCCCACCAATGATTGCTACAGAGGTGGGACAAATGAGATAGGCAGGATTTTGTAAAGAGGCAGGATTTTGGTCTTTTTTTTTTTTTTTAAGTAATGCACGCATTCGTCAAAATTCTGACGAATATGGGCACTTTTTCTAAAAAACCCTAATGTCATTGGATTATCGTTGGAATTCCGACGAAATAGGGCATTTTTTCAAAAAAAAATCAAGTTTGATTACAATATACCTTCTTCGTCGGAATTTTAGGCTAAATGTATTAGTGGCTTCTACCACTATGTCTACTAAAATAAGGTGAAAATTTGAAAACCCCCATGACAATGTGCCCACAAACATTTTATAAAGAAAATCTCTCTAATCGGAAATGGTGAATGCAACCAAACAAGATTTTGCATCCCTATGACATGTCCGCTATCATCATGGAGATTGGTGCAACTGTCATGAGCTTGACAATCTTTGCATCATTATTTTCCTTCCATGCATATGACATGGACACCATCTAGAAATTCCCTTTTTCTACTACAACTGCTTGGTAATGCGAGCTTCTTATTTTGTTCGAATTCATGCTTTCTGGTTTCACCACGTAGTGCCTCTTGCATTCTTCCACCCTTGAAAGATACAAGGGCACACTTTTTAAACCTTCGTGGGCCAAGCGCCTTATCGACATGTCGCATATTGCTGAAGCTTTTAAAGCCTTATTTTCCTTTTTCTTTTGAAAATTGTGCGGTACTAACACATGGTGCACTCATGCATCTTTGTGAGAATAAGGGGCTACGGTTTTGCTAAAAATTGTGCCATGCTAACATGTGACACCCTTGTATCTCCCCTTCGCTAACAACAACTAATTGGTCTCAACTTAGCAGTGCTCAAAATTTGGAACCGTTTACACCATTAGAAAGATCTCCAAAAGATCTAATTTCAGTCCCTTAGCATGATGGCTTTGGCTATTGAGTTATGGGATAGATAACAATCTTGACCTCAAATTTCACTTCGAAGGCCTCCAAAAATGCAAATTAACAAAACATAGAAAAATGTCAAAAAATAGATTTTTGATTATTTTAATCTCTAATCACTCCATCACTTCACCACAAATTTTGAAATATTTCTATCAATGCCTTGATCATAAACCCTCGAAAATGTAGATTTTATCTACATGTTTCTTTCAGAATCTACATTTGATATCAGAGTAGGGCGAGAGGGGACAAATGAAGAACAAAGATGTTTTTCAGAATAAAAATGAATAAAAATGAAGAACAAATGAAGAACGGAGAAAATAGAGCATGGGCATCAAAGTATTAGAGGTGCATTCAAAGGATCCAAAGATTCAAGGAAAGACTGATCATAGTTTTTAAGCATACAGATTGCAACTCTCAACATATAGCCAGATCTAATAAAGGAAGATTTCCTAGATATGAAGGAGAATCATAGCTTGCAAAGAACAAATCTGCTACTAGATTTTATTTTTTAAAAGAATTCCTTTTAATTAATAAAGGGGTGTCCCTTCAAAGGAGATCAACCAATGTTTTTCACTCCTCCAAATCGAACAGGGGCAGCTAGAAATAGTAATGAAGCCTTATAAAGTCACAAGAGTCCACCCATATACAAAGATAGTAAGGAAAAAAATAAAAATAAGAGGTGAAGTCGACCTTTAGAAGAGGAGATCAAAGTCAAAAAGATCTGGAACAATTTGTCTAAGTTTAAATTCATTTTTAAAAAGTGTGAAGCTCTTGATTTGTAAGAGCAAGTCACAGGAACATCACAAATCAGAAAAAAGACTGATTTACATGAAGAAAATGCAAATCTTTTGAAAGCTGTAGAAATTAGCCTACCCCACTAATATGGAGTCCTTAGAGGAATTCAGATCCAAGCTTTAAGAAAGGCTTGAAAAAGTTACAATGTAAATGGAGATCGATGCATAATGCATCATAGTAGGAGAGAAGTCTACTAAAGTAAAGATTTTTTATTTTTTTAAATCAATTTATGGTTAAAATTAAAGAGGAGATTGTTGGTATATTAGTTCTTCCACTTTTTATGTGAAGAGAATTATTTTTGCATGAAATATAAATAAATTGTTTAAACTTTAATTTTACATAAATATACATGTAACTAGCTCTATTTTTAATTATTCTTCATATTGTTCAAGACCTTTGTTTATTGAAGTAATTTTATTACATTTCTTGTCTTGACCACTAGAAGAGCATTTGATCAACCATTAGAAGATCATTTGATCAAGCTCTAATTTGAATGAATGGTGTTAAAATTAATTCTTTATTATTACATCAGTTGGTCTTTGATCATATGATTTTATCCATGTATGTATTTAAAGTAATTCTTTTTTGCTTTTCAATATTTGTCTTTTGTTGAGGTTGAGTTATTGTCAACACGAGGCTTGGAATTAGACAGCCACGGCCACCCCTACCTCTCATATCAATTTTTTATGACAATTTGGTAATTTCAATGCCTTTCGTTCAATAGTTTAAGAAAAATATTAACTCTCAAAAAAAACATTCATTCTCTCTATCTGTCACTACATTTCATTACTATCTTACTATCATGTTTTTTTTCTTTTTACATTAATATTTGAGCCCTCTCCAAATTCATTCATAATGAGAAAAATGAAGTACAATTACAAACATATATTGTACTATTAAATAAAAATAATTATAACATAATACATATTTATAATAGAAAATAGAAACAACTTAAAAAATTTACATTAAAATATTTAAAAAATTAGAAACAATTATTTTTTAGTATGACAAGTTTCTAAATTGATATTTGAGACAATCTTCTTAAAAATATTTAAAAAATAAATTTACTGAGTTTCTAAATTTATATAAGAAAATAGAAATTATTTTGAAAATCATATTAAATTTTAAACAAATATATCTTACTATTTTTTAAATAAATTTATATTTTTATAATAAACATTTTAAAATAATATCTTGCAAGGAAAGACCAGCCCCTACCATCATCTCCGCAGATAATTAAGAAAAGCCCAGCCTTTTCTAGAGTTGAGAATTTGATGGATTTTTCGAAGATTATCGATATCAAAGGAAATTGATGTTCAGAAGCCTGCAAACCTCCTAATGAACCGTTATCTTACTCCGAAGAAATTCATGGTCTAAAGAAATTGCAGGGATTTTGAAATTCAATGATTTCTAAGTCCCTGATTTGCTATTCTCGGAAGACTTTCAAATACCCTCATGTATAGCATTTAATAATGTGGTCAGAGAATAATTTGATAAGGACTTTTGCGAGAGGTTGCTTTCAAACAATAATGCTTAGAGAAAAACAGTTTAACATCTGTCCTTTTTTTATCCCTGTTGCTCTATTTTATTATAGGTATCTCTTTTTGCTTTTTAATTTCTTTCTTTTTTTTTTTTTTACTTTGTGACTGTAATGCACATCTCCAACTTATATTAATATAATTTTGATCGAAGTAGAACAAAGTTTATTTTTTTGAAACCCCCTGTTTTTGTTCTACAGCCGTACTGAAGTTCCAATACATCTGCAGCGGTTTAAAATAACCACAACACTCTTTTCTAGACAGTATACATTCTTGCTAAAATTATCTATACATTCATTTAATAGTAATTGTTTTCAAAATATGTTTTTACATCAAATAATAAATTGTGTTTTTCCATTTCTAAGGTTTCTGGTTCATATGGCTCCACCCCACAGTACGATGTAAGAGGAATCCGTAGAGATGAAAACCACCCGTTGCCAGAATTTCTTCAAAATCAAGATATTTGCAACTTAAAACTTCTGGCGGTTCAAAACTTCTCCATTCTGGAGAAATTCATGAGTGTGTCCGGAGATTTGACTTGGCTTCGCTTGCGCCAATCCGAGAACATTTTAAATCGTTCTCTCCTCTCATGGAGTAGTTCAAGAAATATTCCTTCTACTCTCTTACTGAAAAATTTAAGAGTGTTGGAAGTTTATGGTGTTAGCCCTCAAGATTTCTGCAACTTGTTTGATGATCGTGAGGTATGTGCATCCTTCCTCAGCCAACGTTTAAACTTAGAGCAAACATAATTTTCCATTTTGTAATTGTAAATATTCATAGCAATTAAACCGCTGTTGTTATCGCAGCCTCCTTCACAGCTGCGTGCATTGGAAGTCATATGCAATACAGATTTTGAAAGGGCAAGGGGAGCTGGACCTTCAACAGTTGTCTCCACAAAACATGCTTCAACTTCAGAGTCATTGCAGCCTCCGATAACTTTTGGACAGTGGTTTCAGGCGTGGTTAGGAAAGTCGTGTAAGATAATTTAACAAAATATTCCAGGCCTGAAGACGTTCCCAATTAAGTTTGAGGAAGTAAGAAACCTGAGATACGTAGATCTATCTGGCTGCAGAGAATTGGAGGTTTTGCCAAATTCTTTTACGGAAGAATTGTCGCAACTTAAATATTTAGCATTGCGATATTGCTGCAATCTCGTTCTCCAAGACCTGGGAAAAATCTCCAGTATTGAGTACGTCAACATGGAGGGTTGCTCTAGGCTAAAGGAAATGCCTAAGGGAATTGAGGTTCAAAAGTCTTTAAAGTATTTAAATGTGGTCCAGACTTGGCTGATGAGATTGCCTCACAATCTTGAATAGCTGGAAGATCTACAAGATCTACATATAGGGAGCTCAGAATTGACAGAGTTGCCATCTTCTCTATATAATTTGAGCAGTTTAACGGACTTGACTCTGTTAAAATGCAGTAATCGACTTTCTATTGACAACTCTATTGAAAAGTTAAAAAAGTTGGAAAGTTTCAGAATATATATATGTGAAAGGATCAGAGCGTTACCTGAAACAATTGCATTGATGAATATGAAAACTTTGGATGTTCAAGATTGTCCACTTGATTCGGAGCAGTTGCTGACAGGAGTGGATCCAGGAAATATGGCACTGGATGATTCTGAGACGCAAGGAAGTACTGGTCAGGGTGCTCATCCAAATCGCTCGGGTTCTTTAACAAACTTAATCATAAGACAAAGCCACATTATAAAGATAGACATTCCTCGGGCCGGAATTCTTTTTCCCAAAATTGAAAATGTTGATCTGTCCGACAATCGTCATTTGACAGAGATTAGAAGGTTAGCAGGCAATTTGATAAGTCTGAAACTGACGAACTGTTCAAAGCTGACAACACTGGCATGCTTCTCTAATCTGGGAAGGCTTAAAGTTCTTGAGATAAGCGGATGTGCTGAACTAAGAACGCTTAATGTGGAAGGTGTGAGATCAATACAAGTTATTAATGCCAATGGGTGTTCAAAGCTGACAACACTGGCATGCCTCTCTAACCTGGCAAGACTTGAAGATATTGACATAAGCGGATGTGATCAACTAAAGACACTTGATGTGGAAGTTCTGAGATCAATACAAGTTATTAAAGCCAATGGGTGTTGGAAACTGCGAGACTTTCAGCGTCTGGATGTCTTGGGAACGCTATCTTGTTTCCAAATCTCCTCCGTTCTATCACGGGACCCCGACATATCATTTCTCTGTAATCTGGTGAGTCGTAAACATAATTCGTAATCTTTACCTGAAAGAATTCTACAACAGTTTTTTTCCCTTTATTTCATGTATGTTTAATAAATCTGTTGATAAATTGTATTTCTGGGACACAACTGATGGAATTTCTATTAGAGAACGAAAAGTAATTGATCTTATTTATTTATTTATATTTTGACATATATATATAATCTACTTTCTCAATTACTCGTGCAGAGGGGATTTGTGACCCCAGTGAAGGCTTGCAAACCAATTATCAGCTTCTAGAAAACGAAAACCATCGTAACCAGCAGCATGCAGGCAACATCAAATTTAGGAATTTCAACATGACAACCAGGCAGTTTATTACATCAACACATGCTTTGCAAAACCCAGTAGGCGAAGGCATACAGCCTACCGAAATTACAGCTTTCACCTCATAATATAGTTCCCTTCAGGCACGCCCAATATGTTAAAATATCAAAAAAAATATTGATGTCATATCCTCCACTCTCCTTCAAACCTGTTCCTCTTTTTAACTTTAACGAGATGAGCTGCTCACCAAGGTAGCGATCATCCAGCCATTCAATATAACTGGCAATCGTTCTTGAAAGTCAAGGTTGTGGGTTCGAAATTATTTTGCAGCGGTTTAATCAGTGATGTGCGATGATTATCTTTCCAGAGATTATAGAAGCCTAAAAAGACATAAGTGCTGCCGAGATATAAGATAAGTGCTGCCGAGATATAAGATAAGTGCTGCCGAGATATAAGTGCGCCCCACTTGTAAAGAATTTATGGTAAGAAAAAGAAATGCCCAACGATAAGCTCCCAGCCTATAATGACGACCACCATGACATTTTTTATTATACCTACAGCTTCAAAGAGTAGCACCACCATAAAAGACATAAATTGGTACAAGATCCTAACGTCAGTGAGAGAATCACAACACACAAATCGGTAGTAAAGAATTACAAAATACAAATGGTTAGAAAATAATTTTTTATTCAATTTGATACCATGATTATAAACCTTTAAATCGAATGTTATGATATTTCTTAAATTTTGTTCATGATTTGATTAACTAACCTGAGATCAAAGGGGATGAATGAATTATATATTACCTTTTTATGTAGGGGCTTTGCAATATAATACTTCTAAAAACTTATCACGCTGATTTGGTGGAACTTGCATCCTAGTCTATATATGTAAAATAAGATCTCAATTTTCAATTCACAAAATCATTAGAGAACAATGGATAAGATTCAACTTTCTTTCAAAAAGGAGAGCTGAACACTTGATTGGTTATTCCTTTTTGAGGTTTGTGAGATTGAATTGAGTATGCAAGAACTAAGTTAAATGATAAGAAAATTGATAACTTCTAGTAATAATAATAAAATGTAGAACTTGAACTCAACACAATAGCTTAGGTTTGAAAAGAGGATATAGAGAGGAACATATAATAGAAAATTGAATCTATAAATGTTGGACATGACTATTGGAAACCTCACTCTAAGATGCCTATGACCAACAAAAACTTCTAGATTCTCAATTTGAAAGTCTAGTAGATCTATCTCGTTGAAATTTAGCAAAAAAGCATTGGACATAGTTTGAGGGTACCCTAATCTAGGTGTCTTTGCTTGTTTAAAAGCTCAAAATGTCTGTTGTTGTTTGTTGTGCATTTTTGTACTAGTATTTGCATTTGAATTTGAACCTACAGATGTGAAAATTGGAAAAAATGGTTGTGTTGTATAGAGACTTTCCTAAGTCAAACCCTGTGTTGGTGTTCCCACCTCCACTACAATAATGATTGATTAAAAAAAGAGCTTGCCCTTAGAAAGATAGATGCTTGAACACCAAAGGAAATGCTTGAATTGACAAAGATACTTTATATTTGGAACCATAGCCTTTATATTTGTTGAAAGATATTAATGCATGGCTTCATCATGGATAAACACATTATGATTGATCATGATTTCTAAAACAATGATCTTCATTGTAGATTTATTTCCAGGTGCCTTGAATGTACTTAATTGAATGCTCATAATAAGACACAAAGTTTGAATGAGAGAGGGAGTTGTAATTATATGCAACTTACACCTTTTCATATTTAATTTTCAAGCAAGGTCAAAACTGGATGGCAATTTCTCGCTACATGTGAAACCAACAATTGTAATTCAATGTTAGGGGCTAAATTGCTTAGATAGGGGTATTGGGTACTTTAGTCCAGAACAGAGATGTTGAGAGCCCTAGTCCTATTAGTTTGAGCCATGGAAAAAGTCATTAATAGGGTAATGCATCAAAATACCAAAAACTGTTCCAAAAAGAAGCACAATCAGACATAAAAGGAGCTACATTAGGCACAAACACCAAAGTGGGTCCAAACTAAGACTGAAATTGTAAAGGGATACGATTTACAACACTACATTTAGCTCCCACTTTAGTTGGTTATGATGTTATGCTTATACTCTTGGTAGAGAATGGAAAATAAAAAGATTCTTTCGTCAAGACATCACAATGACAAGACAACACCAAGCTTGGCAAGGTGGTAGGTCCCAAGACATAAGATCTTATTAATATATAATATCAAGATAAAAGGAAAGTGCAACATGAGCAACAAGATCATCATTAGTAACACACATGGAGCATGCATATCATACAAGGTATCACATCTAGGACTAGTAAGATCCTCATATCCTCACTAGGAGCCATATCAAAATAGTACGACATCTAGGACTATTAAGATCCTCATATACATGCTAGGTGCCATGTTACAAACATACAAAGCATGGCCTCTAGGGCTAGTAATATCATCGGATGCTTACTAGGAGCCATGTCCACAAGAAGTCACAAGGCTAGCAAATTATGTTATACTAGGTAGCTCATGCATAGCTAAAGGTCTCACAAGGGTTACCAAGTTGTGTTCTGTTAGGTGAGATTCATGCCAACTAAGATTACAAGGTCAAGAAAAACTCTTTGTTTGTTCGGTAATCTTGATAAGTGACTACAAAAGGATGTTGCAAGCAAAAACAAGTTAATAGTGTGATATCAAAGTGTAGAAACCAATCTCATAGTACATGCACAAAGTGGAAAAAATAATGGAATGTATGTTATGACCTTTAAATGATTGCATACACTCACTAAGAGAAATTGTTTTAAGATAGTATACATTGAAAGACAAGAACATCACAAGACTAAATTCCCTCAAACATAGGAATGTCAAGGCAATAGTCACATATAAAATATGCAAGAGCACATAAGGTATCCATTGATTTGGGATCAATATGTATGTATAAGATAAATTATGTAATATATCAATATGATTATTTTGAATTTACCTCATCCTCTAAATATAGTGGAAATACATATCTAGAGGAGAAAGAGCACATAAGAAGATACACAAGGTATTTTTGGATGAACATGATAGAGATCAAAAAATCTCAATGCTTTGCATTGTCCCTGAAAGATAACACAAACACATTTACAAAAAAAGCATATTGTGACACAACATGTATATGATATGTAAAAGAATTGATATACAATAGAGGAATGACACAACATAATAGCTCTCTTTATATCCTTGTATCAACATAGCTTCAAGGGTTATCACAAGGATATAAAGATATCTATCATCCCAACTAACACATAATGGGGAATCATGTTACACACAAAGACAACTATGTACTTCACCAAAGAGATAATTTAGCAAATCGTCTGCCACCCAATCTTGCTCATCATTGTAAAGAGATGATGAGTTAAATACTAAAAGAGTTATGGATAGTATAGTACAAGGAAATATGTCTACTCCCGAACATGGACCATTCCTTATAGAAGGATCACTACGTATGTCACTAGTAGATAACGTTAGTACTTTAAAAAATATCATAGATAATTCAACCTTATTTTCAATAGTTTTAACCATGTTATTAGTGCATCATCCAAATTTAGTACCATGGGTGGTTTAATAGGAGGAGGATAATCCAATAGAATCAACAATTTTAGTTTTCGATAAGGCCAAGTAAGACAAGAGTTAACTCTAAGAGTCAAGTGCCTCCAAAAATGTCTCATTAAGATTGGGAAAATCTTCAATCAAGGAAGAAGCAATGAAGGAAGGAGACTTAAGTACATCCTCCAATATGAAATCTGCAAAGAGAAGTGATACCTCCTCAAGCATGTCCTCCAAATTTGAATTAGAAGAATAAGAAGCTTGGTCAACTAGATCAAAATGAAACCATTTTGAAACTACAAATCTGATAAAACCAAATAGCTCTTATTGTGTTGAAATCTTGGAATCGATGTCAACTATCATCTCTAGTGTAGTATGGGTTGGAGGATTCATGAGAAGATCCACAAACCCATTATTACTCCCAACACTAGATGGAAGAGACTAATGAATATATGGCCCATCTTTAATGAAATAATTGAAGGTGTACACAATGGATTGGTGATCAACCCTACCCTCTACAACATCACGTTTGCCACCATGAATGAACACTGAATATGTTGTGAAATCAACTTTACAACCAACTTATTTAATTTAATAAACAAATTGTAGATTATCAAAAATCTTAGGAATGTAATGAGCAATATATATTGATCTATCAACCAAATCAATATAACCTACTACAACATGAACACATTGATTATTTGTAATCAAGTGTCTATCGCAATAGGACTCTCTAAGAGAAATTAGAACTATGATATCAACTGAATGGGTGATGTGAATTGAAGCTCCAAAATCAATAATTTATCCAATGTTCCAAGGTGCATGAGCTGTAATCAAGGCATGACCCTTTCCTTTGTAATTTAGAGAATTATCCTCATGTTTGGTAGAAGGTGAACTAGATGAAGAAGCAATGGAGATATTATGCACCTTGAGCAATTATTAGAGCTCATAGTTTTTATTCTTATAGTGATTTTTTTATCATTTCCAAATTTATTACAAAAACCACATGTGAAAATTTGTCCTTATTATTGTTGTTATGATTACTATGCCCAAGTTTCTTACAAAAGGAACAGTCAGGTCTCTCCTTATAATTTACCTCTTTGGAAGAGGGAGTGGAATGTCAATAGATTTCATCTTGGGCTTTATTGTGTTGTTCCCCTTGCACTTGGAAGATTGAGCCATCAAAGCATGACTCTTAGGAAGAGCATCTATCTAAGTCATTTCAGGAGTAGTGAACTCCTTGGCCTTTGGCCTAAAATAGTGTAACTCAATTATTCTTATAGTGAGATAGTTCTCACCGTGGTTTTTCCTAGTTTTGGTTTTCCAAGTAAAAATATTGGTTTTATTGCTTTCAGTTGTTTAGAGAAGAGGTTCTTGGATGGAGAAGAAGAAGGACGAGGTTATCCCCAAAGAATATGAAGAGGTCTAGAAAACAAAGATACATGCTAGAGAGAAAATAGTGCCGAAGGTTGTGAATAAAGAGTCACTATAGATTCCCTCAAGATCCTAGATTTCTTAAGAGATCATTCAAACAGTTTAGAGAGCCAAAATGAATCTCCCAAGGAAAGATACAAGGCATGTGAACTAAAATAACATCGATGGGTGTAGGAAGAGGCATTACAAACTCTTTCAATTGCAAGCATAACACTGAAATGACCACCTTTGGTTTATAGATTCATGAGATGCTAGCATGGTGTGTGGAAGTCTCCAAGATACATTAGTTTCCCTGAGTCAAAGACTCAACAAAGTTAGGAATAAGATAAGATGAAGGCTGATTAGAAAATCCATGTGGATAAAAGGACAAAAAGGTGAATAATTTCTCTAATATGCGTAAAGTGAAGACACTTATGTAGTGTAGAATCACACAGGATGAAATTTATGACACTAAAATATCAAGTTGAAAGAGGTTAGTCATATGAATTTTCATGATATCTAGGATAGGCTAACAAAAGCATATTTAATTACATTCAAGGAAGAGTATAAGAACATTTTGATAATGGGTTTGAATGTTTGGAGGGAATTTCCCAATTTCAACTACAAAGGGGAGTGTGTTAAGATCAAATAAAGTAATATTCATGAGGTCACAATGTATTTGGATTGACCTTACAAGATAAAAAGTGATTCCATTAGGGTATTAACTTCTATGTGCTCCATCGATATAGTTCTGAAGAAGAAAACTATGAAGAATGACACCGTTGCAAAATTGTTTGGTATTAGGTTTGATGGAAGGGCTATGATAGTAGAAAATATTATTGATCTAGGTATTTGATAAATGAGGATGACTTTGGCATATAATATCTATTATCACAACTCAGAGGGTTATGTCATCACTATAACTATTCACACTGCACATCAGATGGTGGTTGTTTGGGAGAGATTTGACACATGTTAGTTGATGAGAGCACAATTGCTAGAGAGCTTGGACAAAAAAAGAAAAGTAAGTACCCATTTAAATATAAATCTTTGATTACTGGTTTGGAATTCATGTTCATAAACGATCTTCTAGGAGCTAAGGATTGTGTTTGAGATTTTTTCCCATTGCAATACAAATTAGACAACATATTAAAAGTTTTGGAACTGATAAAAAAAGATACAATACTCTATATTTTGGATGGTTTAAGAATCTTAAAGATATTATGCAAGCAAGGGAAAGGTTTTGTTTTGACGTGGTCCAAAATTATAAGGACGTGTTCACATTTTGTGTAAGTAAAGATAATTGTTACATTGAGGTTGTTGAGCCAAGGACTGTGCAAGTATCGAAGTTACCCTATGACGTTTCTATAGAAGATATTGAGAGGTATATTTCTATAATAATATAGATGTAGATAGACCAAAATGTGACTATATTTAGTATTATAGAATAAATTTAAGCTAAACTGAGATGAGAACATAGAGAAATGACATAATACAGGGATGTAGAAGTTGTATAAGGATATTGGTCTACCTCTGATAGAAAATGCATTTGGTGTGACTCATATTGAGGGTTCATCTAGATGGGGAAAAAGGGGGACAATTTTAGTGTCCACCTCTCTTTTCATGAATATAAGTTCCTCCAGAATCCCTGTTCGATCAGTTAAAGTTAAAAGAAGGCACATAGGTGAAAATAAACAATTGCAAGAAGGAAATATGTTTTGAAGCCCAAAGTGGAAGAAGTAGAAAGTGCTAGTTTGGATGAGGAAGTACATAAGGAAAAATTCTATATATGACAAGGTCATAGGGGACTAAGGTGGAAGAGTTGGAAGAAGAAGATGATGAGGAGGAGGAAATAGTGCCTCTAAGTAGGAGGGAAAGATTTTTGGCCACTTTGAAAGTGACCCCTACTAAGAAAAGAAAAGAAGTCAAGAAGAAAGTGCCTACAAAGACTAAGGAGAAGAAGGAGAGTATTGAAGATGATCCAAAATTTTAGCCTTTGGATCTTGATAGTCTAGTAAATGCAATATGTGAATATGATTCATTGGAGGTCTTTGTTCAGATGTATCTAGGTTCACCTCTAGCAAATAAGGAGAAGATAGAGAAGGCAACAATTAAGTATATGATTACTTTAATGATTACCTAAGGAGCTTTTTAAAGTATTAACCAACAAGAGGAAGGCCACAGTAATGAAGGAGTCAAATTTGAAGACTCAAGTACTAGACATGGAAAACTAGTTCGGTATCAAATGAAGATAAGACAAGGATTAAATAGGCCCCAAATACTAGATTCAAAATGAAGGAAAGGGTGATCTTGATTATGGGAAGAGATCTAGAAGATATCAAGAGGATAGTGAAGCAAACAAAAGATGAAGTAATGGAGGTTATAGAAATATTGAATGTTACTTTATCTTCTCCTTTAGATAAGTCAAACATAGGATCTAGTTTAGGAGAGACAAGTAGTTTGAGAGATCTTGAAAAGAGAACATATGAACAAAAAAAGAAAAAGGTTGATCTGAATACTATTCCAAATAATCAGTTGAATACAGAATTGAATGTAATGGAGGTGGAGGAGGAGATTTTGAATTATGTTGAAGAGAAGGAAAAGAAAGAATAAATGTAGAAGGAGAATACTAAAGAAGAAAAGATAGATAAACTAGAAGGAAGAATAGAAGAAAGATAGTTCAGAGAAGAAAAAGTTGAGTCTCATAAAGGAGAAAGAGAAGGAAATCAAAAGAATGTTAGTGGGAGAGTTTTTCAAACTATTTGGAGATTTTGTATCTTAATTACTACAACTAAGAAATGAAGTTTGAACTAGTTGTAACATTAGAAGTGTTGCAAGTACCAACAACATAGGGTGAGCTGGACATAGATAAGTTGTCACCCCTTCATATGCTACATTTGGGTGATGTTCTCCACTACACAACAAGGAAGAAATACATCACTTCTAAGGTGGATTGTACTAAATTGATAGATAACATAGTGAAGTTTCTCCATTAGAAAATTTTGGAGGTGAAGGTTGATGCTCATCTCTTAGTGAAGAGGAGCAGCTGTAGGCTATGCTAAGTTGACTAAATGACTGTGCTTCTAAATTGGAAACGACTTTTGAGATGAAGATAACAAAGAAGAGGCTAAGTGATCTGATGAATAAGTGCACAGATACATACAACTGACTACAACAGAGCATAACAATTTTTGAGAAAAGTGCAAATAATATTATAAAGGTATATCAATTTTGTCACAAGTAACCTAATTTAACTCAAGGCATACAAGATTGGAACAACATTTTTGAGAATTAGATTATAGAGTTGTCCAAGTTTGTAAACTTTAATGAAGATGGAGATGGTAAAGGGAGAGTTTAGTTAGAGAACAAATACATAAATCTTAATTTGCTGATAAATTAGAAATAATAGATCAAGAAGGATTTCTATCTGTTTGAGAGATACTATAGATGTGCATATAACCACTTTGGTAAAGATTCTTAAAGACTCTTAGGAGTTATACAAGATAGTGAAGGTTCTGAGAAGTTGTGAGAGGATCTTTTATTGAGGATAGAGAGTCAACATAACCTTCTGGTCCCTACAGGATTTGATTGGAGTATTTCCTATGCTTAGCTGAAGTTTGTGCATTAGAATATCATACCTCAAGCTCAGAGACGTTGTTAGATGGTTTTTCGGTAAGAAAATTTTGATTGTATACATTGTGAACATGTTTATTGAATATTTTTGGGTTCCATTTTTTAGGACGTGTTATAGATAGGGGGGTTGTATATAGGCTGTTGAGTTTTGTTGTTGGAAGAAACTTTTGTCTTTGATGTCAAAGGGGAAGTAATTTTGAAGTTGGCACAAGTGTTTCCATCAATGAGAAAGAGGGAGATTGTTGCAAATATGAGTCCTTATTGTCATTGATGTCAACCTTGTTGATCCAGATGGGCAACATGGTTATAGTCTTTGGTCCGAATGTGGTCAAGTATAATGTAGTTATAGTGGGAGAGAATGTGATCATGCAGATGTGTGGAGTATATTTTTGGCTACTTTAGAAGGTTTCTAAATATGTATCTTGAGTTTTTCAAAGCCTTGGTGATGGTTTACAAGACCTACAATTGTTTTCTAGTCAAGTGTGACTATTTTGGTGTCAATGTACAAGAATGTGTTGCATTTCTATAGACGCTAGTACTTTGGTGATGTGGTTCAATAACTTTGGTGATGTGGTTCAATAATTTAGTGTTATGGATACTTGTTGCTTTTGTCTTGGGCATCTACAAGTACTCTTAGTAATCTGCACTAGAGATTGTGCAAATTTGTGCTGGCATGCTTTCACAATTTTTATCCTTTGCACATGGCTTGTAATGTTTTGGTCCATGTGGCTTTGTGTGGAACTACAAGTATTATTTTAGATTGGACACGAAGATGTGTAAACTTGGTGTGAAGACTCACACATCTCATTTGTCCTTGCATATTGTATTGGAGTTTATTTTTGGAATAAAAGTTATGTATTTGGATGTTACATCTAATTAGGCTGACCTAATTGATGTCTTTGAGGTTGCAGTTGGTATACAAAGGATTAAATTATTGTTGAAAGACAAATAAGTTGTGTGTGCTCTGCGAAGCATATATGAAGTAGTGTAGTGGTCTAGAAGTGTTCCATAGTAGTGATAAATACCATTTCTAATATGTTTTGAATTATGAACAGTGATCAACATTTCAATGGATATGGTTCTTTATATTTCAACCCTATTGATGTGTTTTTATCTGGAGTATTGTATCTTGCCTTGAAGAGGTGATCTTTAGTTGTTGCAAGTCTCTTTCGTATCTTGCCTTAAGGTTGTGTGTCGTAGCTTTGTAATTCATCTCAGGTGTAGTGAGCTCCTTGGCCTCTTGCCTAAAAAATTGTAACTTAACTATTCATAAAGTGTAATAGTTCTCACTGTGGTTTATCTTAAGTTGTATTTTATTATTGAAGGATAGGGTGATTATTATAGATCTTCTCTTTTGTCATTGTTTCTACAGAGAAGAGAAAGATGCAGTCTCCATGTTAAGGCTATTAACCTACAAGTTTGTAACTTATCTATTATTGATTGATACATTGGTTCGATGGATTGAAGTGTGAGGACTCTTACTTGAAAATATTTTTTCCACCTTTGTTGGTTTTTCTTCTCTTTTTTAAATCTTCTTTCTTTCATGTTTTAAAGTATTAATTTAGAATTCATTATGTTGTTGAATTTTACATAGATCTATCAACTAAATTATCTTTCCTCGAAGGGTTAATGCAATGGGAAATTAAATATGTTTGTTTCTGCTTTACATGCATAGTTGTATGTTCTTGCATAATTAAATAGAACGCCGATAAATATAGCTTTCTATTAGAACAGAGGGATAGAATGTCTTACAACTTATTGCCAAAATGAAAACTAATGTGTCAACAGTTTATAGGGTCAAAATTGTGATGGATGCAGTTTTTGACCGTACTATTTTCCGCGATGGAAGTAGAGTCGTGCCTTTTATTGGAAATTATAACAGTTTATTTTTTTATAAATCATGTTGCGCTTTACCTATCGACAGTGAATTGAAGTGAATGTCTTTAGGGACAGTGATAATCACAAAGTAGGTGTCCAACAGCAAGAACAGACATCACTCTGCATTTGCATTTCTACTAAACGACATTTGATAATGATTTTCGATTTATTCATCTTTTTAAATGTGAGCAGTTAGAAAAGAGTGAAATAGCGAGAGGTCGAGTTTTGAAGGAGTTCAAGTTTTCCAGGGAGGCTTCAGTCGAACTAAAGAAATGTTACTTTCCTGATGTCAAGCCGAGCGGTGCAATTTTGCTACTCCTTGTAGCAGATAAGTTTTGCCAGATTAAAGCAGAATTCCTTGGTCATACTCACACCACCTACTATTGCATTAATTATTCAGGACATATACTGATGTGGTCAAAAGATTCAGAAGTGTTTAATGACTTTAAATTCTCTAACGATGAGGCAATACGTTTCAACTTCAACGTAGAAAATACTGCATACTCGGGAGCAATTTGGATGGATAATAGAAGTTTTAGATGGACAGGCCTTCATGCCGTTCCTTAACGTACTTTTTCATGTAGTTCAAAGTTGAACAGCAATATTTTTAGAATCTCGTTGAAGATTGCGTGATCAACGGCATGATCGATGGCTTTCATATCTGCTCGTACATGATCAAATTCAATTCTGCTTTTTAGTTTTAGTTTTCTGTTTTATCAATAAACCAATAGAGACGTATTGATCAATAAACTGCATTTATGTGCAGCTAGACTTAGATCTTTGCTTTAGTTTTTTCCTTCGTTGCATAATAATATGAATGTATGCAGACTTTAATTTGTAGCTGTAACCAGTATACAGTTTTTGCTCTCCTTCGTCGCTGGGTCATAGTTCTCTTTTTAAACTGGTAGTCAACAAGTTTTCTGCCTTTTTAAGTTTTTCTTTAGCGGTGAAGACGTTTCTAAGTTTATTCTTATTTTGTACGGTGCATATCGAGCAAGTCATTAACAGCTATTCAATAATACAATTAGTCTTTTTCTTTTAATCACTGCTGTGCTCACAGCTCAGAGCAATTTTTTATTTAAGTCTTTTATTCAATGATCTATGATTGAATGCGCTTTTTTTTTAGATTTCAGTGTAGTTAAGTCTTGCTTTGTCTTCTTTATCATTCACTGGCCATAATATTAAATATTGTTGCAAGCAGATTTAGATAATATTTTTTTAATGAAATTCTAAATAATATTTTTTGGAGAAAAAACTGAAGGCAAATAAAAATGAACAAGAAAATTGTGAAGTCGTTTTTTCTAGTAAATAACTGCTGTTTATTTCTATTTTTTTTCAAAGCTTATTTTCAATTTTTAAGTGAATATTCTAGAAAAATTGACAACAGATTTGAATAGTGTGATAACTCAATGAGGAACGATGATTACCAAACTGGTACTGAGAGGGGGGGGGGGGGGTGGTGTGTGAATCAGTATAGGCAAAAACACTTTCCTAAAACCGGTTAGTCAGCAGACACTGTGCTTTGACAGACAAACAGTAATACCGGTCTTAAACAGAGTACAACCACCAAAGCCCAGAATAGCTGAGAAAAGCATAAACCGGTTGACACTTATGTTTTCATACAATCCTAGTACTACACTTCCATTTCACCCTTATGCATGAACAGGTACTCAGTCATCAAAAATAAAATAACAACTAGTTCAGCATGATTTACCATTAGACACAAATCACTTAAGCCATCACATGAAAATCACCACACATAACACACATATTTTTTTCACGTGGAAACCCAACTAGGAAAAACCATGGTGGGGATGAATACCCACAAGCTGCTTTGAACTCTTTAGAAGTCCGCTCTGGTAGGAGCCTAGTCCGGTTAAAGACTTATTACAATAGGTTCTGTTAGGTACCGATCCTGCTAGGGATCACTCGATTAAGGGATGGCTAAGATACCCGGTTAAGGGTTAAACCTTGTTAAAGGTTACCTTGTTAGAGGATTTAAAGAACTCAATGAATTTGAGTCACCCTGTTAAAGGATTTTTAGTAAGCTGGTTAGAGCTACCCTGTTAAGGGATTTTCCAACTGTTGAGGTGGTTAGAGACAAACAGGTATTACAATGATCTGGTAATAGCACTCAATGCCAATGCAGATCTGCTTTAGCTCCTCTTCACCTTCTGCACTTACACTCTGCAAGTATCACTTCTCTCCTCTGGTCTGGCAAGAATCACATATCACTTCACTTGGATACACACACACAACTTTTGCCAACAACCTTAGAAAGAAACACAACAACGATCTTATAGGAAGCAAATAGGTCGGTAGCATAAACCCTAAATCCTAAACCTGTTAGGTTAAGCAATTCAAACAGTTCAATCCTGACCGTTGAGCACATTGTATTAAATGCAACAGTCTTGAATCGATCCCAAGACGTTTTCCATCATTCGTTTTCCACCACTTTCATGGTGGCTGATAACCCATCACACGTTTTCACTTTTTACAGACTACGCACATTCTTGAGATAGAAGGGAACAATCTCCTTCATACAAGATCCTTCACGTGCATGGTTGTCTTGGCAACACCCTCTATCTTCGTTACAATGCTAACTCATCATACAAAGTCACCGATTGAGTCACACAGGATTGAAGCACTTCAACCAGAAACCCTGAGACTACCAACTGGTAGTCATACAAAGCTTCCATGTAGCGGTTCCCATATCAACATGTCGGTTCACCTTGAACAGACACATCGCTTCACTTTGGCACATATACCGGTTCACAATGTTATACTAGTTCTGACATATACCGGTTCTTGGTAACATATCGGTTCTCTCTTCTTCAGCATATTGACATCACCGGTTCTCACATATACCAGTTCTTGGTAACATACCGGTTCTCTCTTCTTCAGCATATTGACATCAATGACAATATACAATGTCATCATGTCCTCATACTGGTTCACATAATGCCAACAATCTCCCCCTTTAGCATTGATGGCAATATACAAAGATATCTCTCCGCTTCACATCTTCTCCCCCAATTTCTGCAGATATCTTCTCTGCTTCACTTCTTCTCCCCCTTTGACAACAATGCCAAAGTGGAGGCACAAGCTTCCCTGTTCCATTATGCTACTCCCCCTGAGGAGTAGCATCCTTCAACACTTCTTTGACATACTTGGACTGAGTGATAAAGATTCCATCTTTCATCTATTGAATCTGTAGTCCAATGAAGAACTTAACCTCCCCTATGAGTGACATCTCAAACTCTTTCTTCATCTCATCTGCAAACTCATGACTCATCTTGTTATCTACACCAAAGATAATGTCATCAACAAATACCTCACTGATCAGGATCTGATCACCTTCAGATTTTAAGTGGATATTGCTATCTTCGTTTGTTCTCTCAAATCCAATCTTCACAAGATGGGAGTGCAGGTGTTCATACCATGCTTTGGGTGCCTGCTTTAGACCATACAAGGCTTTATGTAGCCTACACACCATGTCACTGTCTTCAGATAGGGCAAACCCATCTGGTTGCTCTATATACACCTCCTCTTCAAGTACTCCATTCAAAAATGCAGAATTTACATCCATTTGGTATACTTTGAATCCTTTAAAAGCTGCATATGCAAGAAGCATATGAACTCCTTCCAATCTTGCTACTGGAGCAAAGGTTTCTCCATAGTCTTCTTCTTCTTCTTGGGCATATCCTTTACATACTAATCTAGCTTTGTTCTTAACCACTGTGCCATCCTCATTCAGCTTGTTTCTGAAAACCCATTTGCTTCCAATGACATTTTTATGCTCCGATCTGGGTACCAAAGACCATGTACCATTCTTCTCTATCTGGTCAAGTTCCTCCTCCATTGCCTTGATCTAGTCTTCATCTTTATGTGCCTCTTTGAATGATTTAGGCTCAAATTCAAAGATCATACAAGAATTTTCTCTGACCTTTCTTCTTGTAAGGATTCCTGCATCCTTATCTCCTATGATCTGCTTTGGATAATGATTCAGTTTGACATATCGAGGAATTTTCTTGACTAATTCTTCCTGCTTTTCTTCTTCATTAGCATCAGCGTCTACCAGTGAAGGAGCACTGTTACTGGTACTTGGCTGATTAGTAACCAGTTCCCAGAAGGTTACTACTGGTTCATCTCTTACTTGCTTACTGCCAGTTTCCTCAGATTTTCTAGAGTTTTCATCAACTCTAACATTGATGCTTTCAATAATTCTCTGAGTCCTATTGTTGAAACATTTGAGAGCTTTGCTCTTGGTGGAATATCCTAGGAATATTCCTTCATCACATTTTGCATCGAACGTACTCTGATGTTCACTCCTCTTGATATAACATTTGCTACCAAACATTCTAAAGTAGCTTACTACTGGAGTCTTACCGGTCCAATACTCATAAGGAGTCTTGTCTTTTCCTTTCTTGATGAGTACCCGGTTCATTGTGTATACTGCAGTGCTCACTGCTTCTCTCCAAAAGGTGTGAGCAACCTTTCCTTGGATCAGCATAGTTCTAGCTACTTCAACCACAGTCTGGTTGTTTCTCTCTACTAAGCCATTCTACTGTGGAGTCCAGGGGGCAGATAGTTGCCTCTTGCTGCCGTTCTCTTCACAATATTTTTTGAATTCACTAGAAGTGAACTCTCCTCCTTGATCAGTTATGAGGCATTTGAGTCTTCTACCACTTTCCTTTTCTACAGTGCCTTGAAAGCTATGAACTTTCCAAAAGCTTCAGACTTATCCTTCAAGAATGTGACCCACATCATTCTTGAGCAATCATTAGTCAGAATAATGAAATACCTATCTCCCTACACACTCCTAGTTTTCATAGGGCCACACAAATTAGTATGCACAAGATCAAGTAAATTCTCAACAGTGAAGGATTTACCTTTGAAAGTTGAGGAAGACATTTTCCCAAGTTGGCACTCCCTACACAAAGGATTTTCCAATTTGCTCAACACCGGAAATCCTCTGGCTGCCTTGGTCTTGCTAGCCTTCACAATGTTGTCAAAGTTTACATGGCAGAGTCTCCTATGCCATATCTAGCTATCATCAAATTTGGCCATAAGACATGTACTTAAATTTGCATCCAGCTGGAATAAGCTACCTTTGGTTTGCATACCGATTGCCATTAATTCACCATTCTTTCCTTTGATTTTGCACACTCCCTTTTTGAATTCCAGAATGAGTCCACTATCATTCAACTAGGCAACACTCAATAGATTATGTTTGAGACCTTCCTCCCAATACACATTGTCAGCACTGCTCTTTCCATTCAGAGAGATGGACCCTCTTCCTTTAACCATACATGGTGCATCATTACCAAAACGAACCACACCACCATCATATTCTTCCAAAGATAGAAACTTGCTTTAGTCACCAGTCATATGGTGAGAATAGCCACTGTCAATAATCCACTCATTGGAATTATCAAAGTGAGAGACAAGAGCCTTCTTGTCTGACACATCTTCCTTTACTGCAACAAACACAATGTCTTCATTCTCTTCATCTTCTGATTCCTTATCTGTGACACCTTCATCAACTGCAACAAAACAGTTTCTCTAGTTTCCTCCTTTGAATTTCTTGAACCTCTTCGGTTTATCCTTGTTGTCACCATTTGGATAGTTTATAGCAATATGTCTTATCTAGTTACAAGAAAAGCATTTCAAAGGGAGCTTATCTCTATATTTACCAGTTCCTTTAGGGAGTTTCCTGGCAAGAAGAGCTTCAAATTCCATCAGGATCTCCCCATCATCCATTTCTCTGCTCTGTCTTGGCTCACCACTGGAGCTTGCCTCTTTTCCTTTTCTAGATGATACAACAGAAGCTTTAAAAGATGATTCAGTCTTTTGAATGTTGCCATCAAAACTATTTAGCTCATAGGCTGTCAGCTTTGCAATGATGGAGTCTAGGGATACCTAGGTCTTGTCTATTGATCTCAACTCCTGAATAGCGGCAACCCTTATTGCATAGACCGGTAACAAGAATCTCAAAACTTTGCTTACCACAGTGGAATCTTCCATTTTACTACTTGCAGTCTTGATATCTCCAACAACAATTTTGATTCTTATTCCATACTATTGAATGGTTTCACCTTCAACCATCCGCATGTCTTCAAATTTCCCTCTAAGGCTTTCTTCCTTAGCTTGTTTTACATGCTCATTACCACCATAGATACTCTCAAGAGTGTCCCATACTTTTTTGGGATTATCTTTATCCTGGACATCAATAAACTCAATGTTAGATGAGCTACTGATTAAGGCTTCCATGACTTGCCCATTCTCTTGTATTTCTCTCTTTTGATCATCGGTGAGAGTACTGGTAGGAATAACAAAAGCATTCTCAACATAGCTCCAGTGTTGAGCACCCATGCTTC
Organism: Cryptomeria japonica; assembly: GCF_030272615.1. Taxonomy (NCBI): domain Eukaryota; kingdom Viridiplantae; phylum Streptophyta; class Pinopsida; order Cupressales; family Cupressaceae; genus Cryptomeria; species Cryptomeria japonica. The sequence continues at coordinate 718,243,543 of NC_081409.1, read as the reverse complement.
TGATGTAAATCTTCATTCTGTCCATCCATATTTTGAAGTTATCTCTATTGAACTTTTGACCTTCCCTCTTCATCATTACAATAGGATATTTCCCTCAAGTGGCTAAGCTTACAACATAGAGGACCTGGAGGATGCTCTAATACCAATTGATAACTCAATGAGGAACGATGAGTACCAAACCGGTACTGAGAGGGGGGGATGAATCAGTACAGGCAAAAACACTTTCCTAAAACCGGTTAGTCAATAGACACTATGCTTTGACAGACAAACAGTAATACTGGTCTTAAACAGAGTACAATCGGCAAAGCCCAGAATAGCTGAGACAAGCATAAACCGGTTGACACTTATCTTTTCATACAATCCTAGTACTACACTTCCATTTCACCCTTATTCATGAACAGGTCGTCAGTCGTTAGAAATAAAATAACAACTAGTTCAGCATGATTTACCATCAGACACAAATCACTTAAGCCATCACATGAAAATCACAACACATAACACACTGATTTTTTTCACGTGGAAACCGAACTGGGAAAAGCCATGGTGGGGATGAATACCCACAAGCTATTTTGAACTCTTTAGAAGTCTGCTCTATTAGGAGCCTAGTCCGGTTAAAGACTTATTACAATAGGTTCTGTTAGGAACCGATCTATCTAGGGATTACCCGATTAAGGGATGGCTAAGATACTCGGTTAAGGGTTAAACCCTGTTAAAGGTTACCTTGTTAGAGGATTTAAAGAACTCAATGAATTTGAGTCACCCTATTAAAGGATTTTTAGTAAGCTGGTTAGAGCTACCCTGTTAAGGGATTTTCCAACTGTTGAGGTGGTTAGAGACCAACAGGTATTACAATGATCTGGTAACAACACTCAATGCCAATGCGGATCCGCTTTAGCTCCTCTTCACCTTCTACACTTACACTCTATAGGTATCACTTCTCTCCTCTAGTCTAAAAAGAATCACATATCACTTCACTTGGATACACACACACAACTTTTGCCAACAACCTGAGAAAGAAACACAACAACGACCTTATAGGAAGCAGATAGGTCGGTAGCATAAACCCTAAATCCTAAACATGTTAGGTTAAGTAATTCAAACAGTTCAATCCTGACCATTGAGCATATTGCATTAAATGAAACAGTCTTGACCGATCCCAAGACGTTCTGCATTGTTCATTTTCCACCGCTTTCATGGCGACTGATAACCCATCATGTGTTTTCACTTTTTATAGACTTCACACATTCCTGAGATAGAAGGGAATAATCTCCTTCATGCAAGATCCTTCATGCGCAAAAGACTATCTTGGCAACATGATCTGTTCTTCGTTACAATGCTAACTCATCACACAAAGTCATCGGTTGAGTCACACAGGCTTGAAGCACTTCAACTGGAAACCCTAAGACTACCAATCGGTAGTAATACAAAGCTTTCATGTACTAGTTCCCATATCAACATGCCAGTTCACCTTGAATAGACACAGTGCTTCACTTTGGCACATATATCGATTCACAATGTTATACCAGTTCTCACATATACCGAGTCTTGGTAACATACCGGTTCTCTCTTCTTTAGCATATTGACATCACCGGTTCTCACATATACCGGTTCTTGGTAACATACCGGTTCTATCTTCTTCAACGTATTGACATCAATGACAACATACAATGTCATCATGTCCTCGTACTAGTTCACATAATACCAACATAGAGGACTCTAAGAAATTTTTTATGATATATGCTTTTTGAAAAATAGAGTCTCAATGTGCAAGATATGGTCCTAGAAGCATGAAAACAAAGGCTAATTTTGGAGACCGCTTATGAAAAATCTAATCTGACAAAAACATCTATAGATTTAGATTGGATGATACTTTCTATGTCTTGCAAAATAGTATTCAAGAATTTGAAGTTTATGAGCATCCTCTATAGATGCTTGAGAATTAGGATATCTTAGGCCTTCTTTAGTGAATTGTGTGGGATGGTCTACATGGATATTAATTCCTTGATCATATTTTCCAAGTCTTTGTCCTCTATACCCATGTTTTGAAATCATATCATATCCAACTTCATAAGATATTCTCAATTGTAAAGGAGAAAAGCTTTCATTATGAATTTATCCAAAATTTATTGTGTAAGGACATATAGAAGGGTGAAAGGGATAATTAGATGAAGAATGGATATACTTTGTATAGAAATTCTCCTATCTATAACTGTTATTCATGTCCTCTTTGGTTGGTTGGGAAGAAGGGTACTTATCATCTAAGGCTTCATCTTTGCTTAATGTTATGTGAGGAGAAAGATCATGAATAAAATGCCTAACATCATCTTTCCTACAAATATGTTGATGATTAAGATAATCCCTTGGCGAATAAAGAGTATCTATAGAGATTAATACACCAACATTTTGATCTTGTCCCCCTTGTACTAGAGTATGTGTATGAAAAGAACATGGTGTTATTTTTCTCTTCAATGCTTGCTCTCCATTGGAGAAATCATTGATAAGAGTATTGATTCTTTCCTCATTCTCATGAGATACCCTATAAGAGATACAAGTATTAGCCTATTCAATGTCATCTTTAGGACTATCATTGTCTATGAAAGCTTTTATGTGATCTATATATGTAATGCATTTTATTTAAAATATCATCATAAAACAACATACAATATGGACAAAAGCTTTGGGAACTTATTTGTAAGTAGAAAATATCTTTGAAATTCTAATGATGTCATATACAAGATTACTATGAATAAAAAAAAGTAAAGTGAAAAAAACCATTATCCAATGCATGATTTTGATAAATGTAACGAGGAAAAAATGTAATCACATGTAAAATAGAAAAAAGTCATATTTAGTGAATTCCACTGTGAAACACCCCAAATCAAATTTGGAAATTAGAAGATGGAAATATAAGATATGTCGAGTTCGCCAAAATGTGATGTAGGTGAAATTAGGGTTTCACCACTTACGATATTAAGACCACCAATTTCACAAGATCCACCTTAAACTTAAAAGGGGAGTGTAAATTGAATAGATCTTGCCAAAATTCAATTAGGAATTTAGGGCTCAGATATTGATTATATTTGTACTTATTTGTTGTTTCCCATTGTAGAGTCAAAATTGGATTTGAATTGTAAATTTATAGGATAAAACAATAAAGAATTGGAGTAAAATAGTAATAACAGAATGTTCCAAATTTTAGACATAGGCACAAACAAAGAAATGAGAAGAGGATGTGAATCAGAGCTTGTAGCTAAAAAAATTGGGTCACATTGTCAAGAGCAAGGTGGTAGGGTGACCTAGTCTTGTTGTTGGGAGATTGTTGAATATTGATCGATATGTTGTCATTGATGTCAACATATGTGAAGTCAATATGTGTTTCAGTATTGCCGTCAGGTTGGTTGTGTTGGTTGAGCCTGTGTGTTGCAGATGAGTTGATACGGTTTAATGGGTTTTGAGATACTTAGCTCTAGTTGATTCGGAAGAAGTTTCAGAGGTCCACATGATGATTTGATCAAGTTATGAGATCCGGTATTGTGGTTGATTATTTAGTTGTTCAATATTAGTTGTTTTTGTGAATCTGTATATTGTGCTCTAGAATTTTAATATCTTTTGTTGCGGATGTGTGGGATGTATTATGGATGTTGATGTGTGTCCCCAAATCAAGTGGTTCATGATCTAGAGATCCATAAGATATTCTTTTAGTTTGTTAGTCAGTTATGTTGATTTTCTTGTGCTTTTATAGAAAGATGATGATGTTTCTAGTAATGTAGTTGTTGTGGTTGTTACGATGCGATTCAAGCCATGTATGGATGTTTTTAGATCATGTACTATGCATGTTTGTGGTCCACATTGATCATTGTGCACATAATTATAGATTTTCTTAATTTGATGATCATCTTTATGTTATGCAACATTCATGTTGTTGTAACGTGTTACAGATGATCAAGGCATAATTCTTGGAGGTGTTTTATATTTGTGGTGGTTGTTTAGGTACAAACTATGTCTTAGCCGACATTGTTTTGGTCTGCATGCATTATTGTAGCGTGTGTGATTATATTTTTGTAATATGTAGCGTATGATGAGCTGACCTCTACTTCATGGTTGATGTCTTGTATAAATGAATGTAATAGTCATTGAGAATAGCATGGCTATGTGTGAATATTGTATCAATCATTTAGTAGTTGGGATAAGTATGCGAGTTGTGTGAATTTGTGAGAAGAAGTGTTGCAGAGAAGAATTGATAGCAAGCTTATCCAAAATTGTACTCAGGCATGTTGAGATGCTATTTCATCAGTTCATGATTCTCCATATGTAATCCAAATGTTTTTGTAAGTTAGCGAGACTTCCTATAAGGTAGTGAACCTTCCCTAAAGGTTGTAGCCTTTCTAGGTTTTGTATTTTGAGCATTGAGATCTAGGCAGTGCACTTGAATGCATATGCATTCCCCATTGAATTATTTCACTTACTCCTAATAGGGTATTATCTCATTTTGGGTAGCTTCTCACCCTGGTTTTTCCCTTGATTGGGGTTTTGACATAAAAAATATTAGTGTTATGTGTGTCATTGATGTGGTGTTGCTTTATGCTTTAACTATTAATTTTATCAAATTCGAATTGTGATTTAAGTTGTAGAAAAGTGATTCACCCCTCCCCCTTAGTTTGTTGTATTGTCGCCAACACTTGCAACTTCTAGACGAGAAAGCAAGGTACTTTTTTAAATCAAGAAAATGCACATGATCCACTACCATAAAATCAAGTAAAATTATTGGGACGTTGGGGTTCCCTAGTCCTCTACTTTTTGCTTCTATAAAAGTTAAACTTGTTTGTCATTGTCCATTCTATCAAAATATTCAATTGCATCCCCCAAATCAATTTTCTACACAAAAAAGAGAGAAAATGGTTGTGGATAGGGGTTTTCCTTAAGTCAAACCTTAGTTTGGGGATTAACCTTAAATTGAATTGAAGTAGGAAATGTGAATATTGAAGTAAATTCTAGAAGATACACCTTAGATTTGCAATGGTTGATAGAATATTCAAGATCCAATGTTCTTTAGATGTGATCACAAATGTTGAATGCAATGACACTAAAAACCCATTAATATGAATGACCTAATCAAACACACATTCTTGCATGAATATTAATATGACTTTGTTGATGCTTGAAGGATATTGTGGCATGAATTGTTCCCTGGAATGGTAAAGAATGTTTGATGTCGAATGCATGAACGCTATGGTATATTGTGGATGAAGTCTTTTATGTGGAAATGAATTGATAGGATTTTCTTATACATGGTTCTATAGGTAAATTACTAATTATCCCAATCTCCAATGGTCAAGTATAGCCACAAGGACAAAATTCCATCGAGGGGGGAGAATGCATGCCCATATTTGAAATGGGTCACATGTTTAAGGAGGACCAAGGGGGCGGGGTAACCTATTCCAAACTGAGGTGCCACAATGCCCTTTTCCTCCAAAAACAAAACAAACAGACCAACAAATAAGGGGGTATAGCCCTAGGATGGGGTCCACTCAGCTGTGCAAATAGGTGACTTTAGATTCAAAGTAAAAAGGGGCCAAAATGAGCCTTGAGATAATGAAAATAGGATGCACTAAAGTAGAATCAAAAGTGTGACATGTGAATTATATTAGGTTACAATTTACAATGCTACAATATTAAACCAAGAGAAAGGGCTTAATCTCTCTTAGAAACCTCTAAAATGTTGCATCATTGTCCCTATTTCATTTTACTCTAGGTCCCACATGCTTGTCCTTGAATGGGAAGAGGATAGTAATATCTAAGATCTCTTCAAGCATATATTAACCTTCTTAGCCATTCAGTGTACATTACCACATAAAATATTGTTTGAATAGACATTTGTGTTGGATATTGTTGTTGTCGGAATGTGTTGTTGTCATTGATGTCAACATATTCATGTGTTCTTGTGCTTTGATGTTGTAGAGAGTTGTTTTGGTTGGTATGTTGCAGAGTGTTAATCCGTATTGGCATATGATTTAATGGATATTGAGATAGGTATCTCTAGTTGATTCAACATAATTTTCAATATTTTGGAAGGTGATTTGATCATGTTTTGTGGTCTAGTATGAGGATTGGTTTGTCTCTGGTTCTGTATTGTATAATTGTGATTTCTGGTTCATATTTCTCTAGTATGATCATATCTTGAGTTACGGATTTGGGAGAACATTTGGGATGTTTTTGTGTGTCTTCAATTTAGATAGTTCATGATTTGGTGGTCTGCAAGTTATCTTTCTAGTTTTAGTTGTTATTGTTGAGTGTTCCTAAGTATCAGTGTGTTGATCCATGAAGATTTGGTTAAGTGGCATTGGTTTAGCTATCGCAAATGGTTCTAATGTGCTTGTGGATGTTTCTTGATCATGTCCTATTTGTTTTGCTGGTCTGCATTGATCAATGTGCATGGTATTGAAGATTTTATTGGTTTGGTGGTGTTCTTCATGTTATGCGACCTATTTGGTGTAGTGTGTTGCAGATGATCTTGGTGTGTTATTTGATGGTGTTGCATGTTCAAGGATTTGATTTGGTTCCATGCTATGTCCTTACCGACATTGTATTGGTTTAGTGATTGACATATGTATCCGGTGATGTACTTTTGTAATTAGGTCTTATGTGTTGAGCCAACCTTCAAGTCAAGGTTGATGATCTATATAAATAGGTGGTATATTCATGTGAGTTAGATGGATGTTGTGTGTCTCTGTTATTAAAGAGTATTGTATGTGTGAACAAGCAAATTTATCTTTTGGTAAAGGTAAGAGTAGAGATTGAAGTGTTTCAAAGTAGACAAATGTGCGTAACTAGAACTATAATCAGGCATTTAGAGATGCTATTATTTTAGTTCATGTAATCCATATTGGTGTTCGATCTCTGTAAGGTAATGGGTCTTCCTAGGGTTGTATCTCCTCTTGTTGTTTTGAGCAGTGAGCTCTAGGTAGTGTACTTGAATGTATGTGCATTCCCCATTATAATATTTTTACATACTCCTGCAGAGTATCATATTGTTGTGGTTAGGTTCCCACCATGGTTTTTCCCCTAACCATTTTTTCCACTTCAAAATAATTTGTGTGTTAGTATTATTGTGTTCATCTTTGATATTTTTGTTGTTGATCAAATTTGAAGTTGTGCTTAATTTGTTTGATCTGGTGAAAACTGATTCTGGCCCCCTCTCATTTTTCCTTCATTGTTGTTGCGAATAATTTGTATTAGAGCTAGATCCTTTGGAAGAAGCTTGATTGCTTGAGGAGATATGGGATGACAGCCTTAATTTTAAAGGAGAGTATGAGATTTGATGGAACTAATTACACCATATGGAAGGACCAGATGGAATGTCACTTGAAATAGCTTGGAGAAGATTATTGGAAGATTACAAAGCATGTCTACAATGTTCCTCAGAATGGTCCTATTACTACAAATGAGATCAATGATGTTGAACATAATATAAGAGCTAAAGAAGCATTGTTGAGTTCCCTGATTGATTCAGAGATGACTAATGTGATGGGATTATAGACTACTCATGAGATTTGGGAAAATTTAGAGACCTTGTATGAAGGAGATAAACATGTGAAAGTTGCTAAATTGTAGAGCTTGAAAGGAAAGTATGTGATACTAAAAATGGGAGAATATGAGAACATTACATGCTTGATGACCAAAGTGAATGATCTTGTGCTGAACATCAAATGTGCTAATGGAATTATTTAAGAATATGATATTGGAGCTAAAGTGTTGATATCATTGCCTCTTGCTTACAAACACAATTTTTGCTATTGATGAGATCTGGGTTGTGGCCACTATGACAAGAGACATACTAGCTGGTAAGATTGTTGCTTTTGAATTGAGAGAACTTGGAGAATCACATGACAAAATTGAGACTTCTTTTAAAGCATTTGTATCCAGGAAGCAAAACTATGATCTGGGAGAGAGTTCATCGAGGGTTTCTAGATATGAAAGAGAAATTAGAGATAGAGAAGAGCAAGAAATAGAACTGGAAGAGCTTGAAGAACTTATTGCTAGGAGATTGCCTAAGGGAGCTGATAAGTGTGATGGAAATTTATCTTCGAAATGTTTCTCAAGAAATAAGATAGGACATTTTGCTTCTAAGTGTCCTGAAAGAATGTCAAAATATGATAAGCCCTACAAGCCTAATCGAAAGTGCAAATATCAGAAGAAATGTTATTATGTTGTTGATGAAGGTGTGACAGATGGAGAGTCTAAGAAAGGGAATTTAGAAGATGAATTTGTATTCATTTCTATCAAGATAATTTGGTACCTATTGATTTTGCAAGCTGCATTGTTGATGAGAAAGATCAAGCTGCTAAGATTGAAGAGAAAGATGAATGGGTGATTGATAGTGTTTTTTCACACCATATGACAGGTGTTAAAGGTAAATTTGTGAATATGGAGAAGTACGATGGCGGTATAGTGATATTTGGAGATGACTTGAAGATTGTGTAATCCATGGTAGAGGTTCTATTTTGCTTGGTGGTAAGCATAATACTGATGATGTTTTATATGTTGAAGGTTTGAAGCATAATCATTTGAGTGTTGGATAGATGGTTGACAAGGGATATGATTTGCAATTCAAGAATGGGAAATGTAAGATTTTGAATGGCTCTAGTATAGAAATTGCATTAGGGACTAAAACTTAAGGTAATATCTTCCATTTGAATGCTAGTGAGAAAAGTTGCTTGATTGCTCAGATTGATGAAAGTTGGTTATGACATAGGAGAATATGTCATTTTAATTTTGATTGCATGATTAAGATAAGTTCTACTCAAGCTGTTAGAGATATGCCTAAGATTGTGAAGCCTTCTAATTTGGTGTGTAAAGAATGTCAATTTGGAAAGAAAATGAGAATTTCATTCAAGAGTAAGCAGTATACATCTAATGGATTGTTAGATCTTGTGCATATTGACTTATGTTGTCCTACTAGGGTGAGAAGTTTGCAGGGTGACAAATATTTTATGTTGTTGATTGATGACTATTCTAGAATGATGTGGGTCACTTTTTTAAGGGAGAAATCTGAAGCACTGGAGAGATTCAAGATATTCAAAGCTAAAGTGGAGACAAAGAATGGACTGAAACTGAAGTGTCTGAGATCTGATAAAGGAGGAGAATTCACTTCCAGTGAGTTTAATTCATTTTGTGAAGAGCATGGAATTAGGAGACAGTTATATGCTCTGAGAACCCCACAACAGAATGGAGTTGTTGAGAGGAAGAATAAAATTATTTTGGATGCTGCTAGGACTATGATGATCGAAGGAAATGTTCTACATACCTATTGGAGAGAAGTTATTAGCACTGCTATATACACATTCAACCTATACATATAAAAGGTGATTCCGGTAAGACTCCTAATGAGTTATGGTTTGGTCATGCTCCTACAGTTAGATATTTCAAAATATTTGGAAGCAAATGTTATTTCAAAAAAGATGAGGATATAGGCAAATTTGATGCAAGATGTGATGAAGGAATCTTCTTGGGATATTCTACAAAGAGCAAGGCCTACTGATGTTACAAAAAAAGACTAAGAAAGATAGTGGAAAGTGCAAATGTAAAGGTTGATGAGTGTCATGAGAAACAAATCAGATCATATGGATATGAATCTGATGACCAGGATGTTATTTCAAAGCAAGTGCAGACTGAGAGCATAAAGCAGAGTGACCCGATAGACTCAGTGAATCTAGATGTTATTTCTAGTGAAGAATTTAAGAAACTGAAAATCAAAATAATCAGAAGACCTGAAGGTATGTAAGATTAAATTATTCAGAGAATTTGATTATTCGTTATAAGAATAAAGGTGTGATGCCTAGGAGAAGAATTGTTGTTGAAGAGGTATGTTTGATTTCCAAGATTGACCCTAGAGATATTGTTGAAGCTTGCAAAGATGAAAATTAGATAAAATCTATGGAAGAAGAGTTGAATCAGATTGAAAAGAACAATACATGGGAACTTGTTCCGAGACCTAAAGACAAGAATGTGATTGGCACTAAATGGATATTCAGGAATAAACTGAATGAAGCAGTGAGGTTGTTAGAAACAAAGCAATATTGGTATGGAAAGGATGTTCACAGATGGAAAGACTTGATTATGAAGGGACTTTTGCTCTGGTAGCTAGAATTGAAGTTGTTAGATTACTTATTCCATATGATTCTTATAAGAACTTCAAGGTATATCAGATGGATGTGAAGTCAGCCTTTTTGAATGGTGACTTGGAAGAGGAAGTCTACATTGACCAACTGAATGGATTTTCATTTTCAGATGAAGGAGACATGGTATGAAAATTGAAGAAAGCATTGATGGACTTAAACAAGCCCCCAGAGCTTGGTATTCTAGATTGGATAAGTATTTGATGAAATTGAGATTCTGTAAAGATACTATTGATAGTAACTTATACTTCAAGGTTGATAATGATAACATTTTGATTCTTGAAGTTTTTGTTGATGAAATTATTTTTGGAGGAGATAATGATTTGAGTATGAAGTTTGTTGATGATATGCAAAAAGAGTTTGAGATGTCTATGATAGGTGAGATGAAATTTTTCTTGGGTTTGCAAATTACACAGACTAATAAAGGCATTTTCATATCTCAATCCAAGTATGTGAAGGAATTGTTGAAGAAGTTTGGGTTAGGTAGCTCCAAACCTGTTGAAACTCCTATGGTAATTGGATATAAGATGTCAAAGCATGATGAATCTCTGAAGATTATTCAAACTTTGTATAGATCTATGGTTGGTGGATTGCTTTATTTAGCTCATACTAGACTAGATATTATGCATGTTGTTTGTCTAGCAACAAGATTTTAGGTTGATTCTAAGGAAAGGAATGTTATTGCTGTGAAAAGGATATTCAGATACCTAAAGGGAATAGTTGACTATGGTTTGTGGTTTCCGAAGAATGATGATTTTAGGTTATGATCTTATACTGATGTTGATTGGGTAAGTGGTGTTGATGAACGGAAGAGTACTTTAGATGGTGCATTCTTTTTGGGAAAGAAGTTGGTTTCTTGGGTAATTAAGAAGCAAGATGTTATTTCTCTATCTACTGCTGAAGTTGAATACATTGTTGTTGCCAGTAATTGTACTCAGGTATTTTGGATGAAGTAGATGCTAAAGGATATTAGAGTTGTTTATGATGATCCTACTATTATATATTGTGACAATTCAAGTGCTATCAATATTTCTAAGAATCTGGGTGTTTCATTCAAAGACAAAGCATATATCAATCAAGTATCATTTCTTGAGGGAGAAATTTAGTGAGGAAGAAGTTAGATTGGAGTATGTATCTATAAAGGAAAAAATTGCATATATCTTTACTAAGCCTTTGCTTGCATATACATTTGTATATTTGAGAAATAAGTGAGGGGTTACTGCCCCTCCTGATGAGAACTAGGTGTAGTGACATGCATCAATCTGGTGGACTTCATAGTCTTATTTTGATATCTAGATTGATGAGTGAGTACTATTACTCAAGAGTAGTCAATATGTGGTTCGGTTAGTGTTTGTGTATTCTAAGTGGGATAAAATCATGATGTACATATAAGCCTTTTGCATTGATGTCAAAGGGGGAGAGAAGGATGTGAAATTTATCTTATCTTGCTATGTGTGTATGATCTTAGGGGGATATTTCTGGTGTTGATTTATTTTTTTGCATTGATTTTTTTCACATTCATATGTTTCCATAAATGCAAAAGGGGGAGATTGTTGGATATTTTTGTTGCATGAATGTGTTGTTGTCATTGATGTCAACATATTCTTGTGTTCTTATGCTTCGGTGTTGGAGAGAGTTGTTTTGGTTAGTATGTTATAGAGTGTTAATCTGCATTGGCATATGATTTAATGGATATTGAGATAAGTATCTCTAATTGATTCAACATAAGTTCCAATATTTTCTGAGGTGATTTGATCATGTTTTGTGGTCTGGTATGAAGATTGGTTTGTCTCTAGTTTTGTATTACAGAATTGTGATTTCTGGTTCATATTGCTTTGGTGTGATCAAATCTTGAGTTGCAGATTTGGGAGAGTGTTTGGGATGTTCTTGTGTGTCTTCAATTTAGATGGGTCATGATTTGGTTCTCCACAAATTATCTTTCTAGTTTCAGTTGTTGTTGTTGAGTGTTCTTAAGTATCAGTGTGTTGATAGATGAAGATTCGGTTAAGTGGTGTTGGTGCAGCTATTGTAGATGGTTCTAAGGTTCTTGCAGATGTGTCTTGATCATGTCCTATTTGTTTTGTTGGTTCGCATTGATCATTGTGCATGGTATTTAGTATTTTATTGGTTCGGTGGTGTTCTTCATGTTATGCGACCTATTCGATGGTGTAGCATGTTGTAGATGATCTTGGACTGTTATTTTTTGGTGTTGTGTATTTGAGGATTTGATTTGGGTCCATGCTATGTCCTTTCTGATATTGTATTGGTTTGATGATTGATCTATGTATTGTGTGATGTAATTTTATAATTAGGTCTTATGTGTTGAGCCGACCTTGAGGTCAAGGTTGATGATCTGTATAAATAGGTGTTATATTCATGTAAGTTGGATGGACATTGTGTTTTTGTTTTATTAGAGAGTATTGTATGTGTGAACAAGCGAATTGAACTTTTGGTAAAGTGAAGAGCAAAGAGTGAAGTGTTGCAGAGCAGCCAAATATTCTTAACTAGAATTGTAATCAGGCATTTGGAGATGCTATTCTTTCAGTTCATGTAATCTAGATTGGTGTCTAATATTTGTAAGGTAGTGGGCCTTCCCAGGGTTGTAGGCCTTCTTGTTGTTTTGAGCTGTGAGCTCTAGGCAGTGTGCCTGAATGCATGTGCATTCCCCATTGTAATATTCTTACATACTACTATAGAGTATCATCTTATTGTGGGTAGGTTCCCACTATGGTTTTTCCCTTACCAAGTTTTCCACATCAAAATCTGTGTGTTACATGTGTTGTTGTTATTGTGTTCATCTTTTCTATTGTTGTTGTTGATCAGATTTAAAGTTGTGATTAATTTGTTTAATCTGGTGAAAATTGATTCACCCCCCCCCTCTTAGTTATCCTTTATTTTTGTTGCCAACAATTTGTAGCACTGAAATTTGGAGATAACTGTAGAAAGGAAACACAAAAATATTTTATTCTTTGTCCCAATTGATATCATGGCTGAAAAAGTCCACTAGTATTTTTTTTATGCACATCGTAACATTCTTTTCTTCTTATGAAACTAGCAAGCTTCAAAAAAGGAACCTAAACATAATGAAACCCTAACAACATCAACTTAAATCTTGTTGGAGCTAAGAAAAATTCATTCATTAAACTTCCTTCACACATGTAATGTGTCTTTAGTGTTCACACGCATAGACTTGATGGTCATGTATGTAGTCTTTGTAAAAACAATGAGATCTTGTAGGAATTTTTTTAAATGTAAGACATTTTGAAATATTATTGAGCATTAAAATCCTCTCAAATATATTATCATGACTCAAAGGCTACTGCATGGACAAAACACTTAATAAACATTTTCCCTTTGAGGATAATTTCAATTTTGAAATCATTTAAAACTTGGCACATGACCTTGTCAAAGACTATTTGGGCCTAGAGGTGAAATAGCCTAATAATTACTTCTCTTAGTTGCAACATCATCTCAAAGAGAGATAAAATATAAATGCCAAAAATAATCCATTCATAATTTCACCCTATCCCAAGGCATTAATTAATACATATTTATTATTTATTTAATTAATTTCATAGTTCATTTTTATCTCTTTATCTTTCTCCATTTAACCATATCCTTAAATTTGTTCACATAGATCATATAAAATTGCTATCATGTGACAAATGTCCCCTTCACATGTTTAACTAAGCCTTGTCCATATTCATTGAACCTAGATACTTTCCAAAAGTCAAACTGAATTTATATCCTATCCATCCATTTCAAAGTAAATCTCTTCATCCGGTCCATTTAAATAAGGATGCTTCCTTAAAGATAATCCTAATCCTTAATCATTAACCCTTTTCACATGTCTACAACTTTGAGCCAAACCCTAATCCTTAATCTATCATAACCCTTGATTTTAGCTATTGATAATTCTATAAATAGAGGTTCTCATCCTTCATTTAACACTTACATAATCTTCAGAGAACTAGAGAGAGAGAATCAATCAAGATAATTTTATCATTGTTATATTAAGGTTGTGCTAGTTTTTTATATTGAGCAAACCACATCACAATCTAGAGAAAATCAAATACAACTAGGGTGCATTATATTTCAAACTCATCTAGGAGGATGAAGATTATTTGAGATACATATTTGAATAATTGCATTATCTCATATCATTTTTCATGCATTTTCCACATATTCATTCTCTTTAGCCTTTGCATATCCAAATCCAATAATTTTATCAATCCTAGAAGATATACCCACTCCATTAAAAAACAATTCACTAGTAGGACAAGTAGAAATGGTTGTTAGCTCCAAAACCTTAGACATAATACCATTATTAAACTTGTCAAAAAAGAGAAACAACACATACGTCAAAAATAGCATTCATGGTATAGGGAGCTCACAAGGGACCCCCACCTTACTATCCATACTAAAAAATCCCACTAAAATATGCAAGAAAATCAAACCCTATTAAAGAGTGCTTTTTGAAATCATATTTTCAATTATGTAGCCTTTAAATTTTAGAGATGAAAACTAAATAAAATTAAAATTATTTTTACAAGAGGTTGAATATGTAGCCACATGCATAGTATAATTTGAAATGAAAATGTCATAAACAAAACACCTACTAATTTTAAAATTATTCCCTACAAGTAATGTATGTATATGGCCCATGAAATCACTAACGAAATAAAGAAGTCCCTTGTAAAATGTATACAAAAACACATAAACTAGAATGATCAAATCATAAAAAAAAAAAAAAACATACATAATGGAAAGTTGCATTGCTATAGTGTAAATTGTCTACTCTTGTGTCTATCCTACTGTGTAGGAGACTATATCATTGCTGTCAAAACATGTAGGAAGAGATGGAGTTGGTAAGGATAGAGAAAAACGTGTAAATGAATGAGAGTGATAATTAAAATTTGGGTTAAAATATGAAAGTCAAAGGGTATCCACATTATATTTGATTTGGTATCATGTTATATGTCACTATTTTAAAATGTAGTTAGTAAACTTGTAATCAACTTTCATATATTAAAATATGTTACCTATTTTTAATGGACTCCATATGTGATTTAAATAGTGCGAGTTTAATTAATAATGGGTGATTATACATGCATAAATCAAGGGTTTAGTTTATTTTTTGGGGGTCATAATTCACAATTTTTGGGCCTTCACTACATAGATGCCAATTACCAATTTAAAATGACTACTTAATGAACACTCTCTGTTGGAATATGTGCAGAGTTTGATGACATCATAATAATGTATTTTGTCATTGATGTCAATATGCTGAAGTGTGAACCAGTATGTGCATAAAGTGAATCGGTATGATGAAGTGTGAACGGGTATATGCAAAGTTTGTATTGGTGTTTCATTTGATATGACTACCAGTTGGTAGTCTCAGCTTCAAAGTTTCTGGTTGATGCATTCCAAGTCTGTGTGATTCGACCGATGACATCTTGTGATGAGTTAGCATTGAAATGAAGATTAGATCATGTTACCACGTTAGCCTTGTGCACGTGAAAGATATCCTTGGGGATATTGCATGAAGAAGATTGATTCTATCTACCTCGGGAATGTGCAAAATCATAGTAAACGGTGGAGAGCGCGTGATGGGTTATCAGCTTCCAGAAGTGGTGAAGAACGAACAATGGAGAATGTCTTGAGATTTGTTCAAGACAGTTTTACCCTATGTAATGTGTTTAAATGGCCAGGATTAGACCGACTGTATTGTTAACCTAGATGCTTAGGGTTTTAGGTTTTGGCCACCGACCTAATTGTTATCTATAAGGTTGATGATGGTTTTCATTTGAAGTTGTTGGCAAATGAATGTATGTGATGTGATTCTTGCCAGACCAAAGAAGTGAGTAGATATTTGCAGAGTGTGGTTGCAGATGTGAAGGAATTAAAGTGGAGTTGCCTTGGCATTAAGTGTTGTTATCAAATCAGTGTATTACTTGTTCACTTCTAACCATTTCAGTAGTTGGGAATCCCCTTAACCGAGTACCTTTAACAAGCTTTTTGTAAATCCTTGAATAGGGTGACTCAAAATCATTGAGTTCTTCAAATCCTCGTACAACGTAACCTTTAACAAGGTTTTAACCTCTAACCAGGTATTTAGCCATCCCTTAACCGAGTGATCCCTAACAGGATCTGTTCCTAGTAGAACCTATTGTAAAATCTTTAATTAGACTAGGCTCCTAACAAAGCGAAGTTGAAAAGAGTTCAAGAACAACTTGTGGGTATTCATCCCCACCGTGGTTTTTTCCAGTTGGGTTTCCACATGCAAAATAATTGTGTTATGTGTAATGCTTTTTTATGTGATGTTTTAGTGTTTTTTGTTAAGTGGTAATGCAAGCTGATCCAGTGGTCATTATATTTCTGATGTATTACTTTTATTAGCGGGTGAACTCACAAAGCTGGTTCCCACTTTTGCCAATGAAGGAAATTGGCGAAAGTGGAAAATTTTGTTTATAGGGGGTTCGCGCGATGTGGGGGTGTTCGAACGGAATACTCTTTGGGGTTCGAGCGAAGACCCTACTTCGCTCGAACCCCATCTTTTGAGTGAAGCACCTTTAATGCCTGTTTATGTCATATTTCTATTATAATGCGGGGGTTCGATCGAACCCCCTTCATTCGAACCCCCCTAAAAATGGGGGGTTCACTCAAACCCCCCTTCGTTCAAACCCCTTTTTTAACACTTCTCTGAAGATTTCTACATTTGTTTACAAATTTTTGGCCTTGAAACCTTTGGTTGAAAGCTCAAATGGAATGATCTTGACAACCCAAAATGTAGTATTATAGTCCTCAAAGCAATCTTTCTAATGAATATAATTTTATTACATATTGAGTTTCTTATGAACTTGTTTTTTTAATTTTAACAAATATAGGTTTTTCACCGAACATGAACTTCTCTGTTCAATGCATTGGGAAAAATAGGAAACTAATTCAAAAAAATTCTAAAAAATATCTAAGCCCTGGGTATTGATTTCTTCTTTCTAACAAAAAAAATAAAATTGAATTTTGATATATATAGAATAAGTTATGTGTTCAAACGTAAACCTATGTTTGAATTATGACTAGTTGGACTTCAAAACTTAATAAAATAAAAAATATTGAACATATCACTATCAAACCAACTGCAAGCCTTAGATATTGATGTTACAAACCAAAATTTGAAAGAATTGAGTTTTTATCATTTATAGAAAAAACGTTATGCATTTCAGGAGGCACATCACTCTTAAAAAATGTAGTTTGTTGTAAAAAACTACTTTTTGAGGGAGATGGAAAAACTAAAGAAAAACCACTCAAAAAATTTCAAAAAAAAATATATAGAATCTATAGACAAAATTCCACAAATTACTAATTTACATCATCTTCAAATTCTTAATAGTTTAAAAGTTATAGTTGTCGGAAGTTGAAGATTATTTTAAAATTGTTCATCTCAGTGTCAAAAGTGGCAAAAAAGTGGGAACCATTATTGTGAGTTCACCCAAGCATATGGGTGAAGTGGAGATGAGATATTAGGTTTTGAGAAGATCTAGATGCTATCGATTTATGTCTTGTCATAGTCACTGTGTTTTACCAGTATTGTCTTGGTTTAGATCGGTGATGGTGTTTACCGGTTAGTGCAGTCTTTGTAGTTTAAGTTGTCAAAGAAGTTTTTGTCTGTACTAAAGCACCCCCCCTCTCAGTACCTATTGGGTATTTACTGTTCATCATTATTCATCAATTGGTATCAGAGCGTCCTCCAGGTCCTCTGTGCTATAAGATTAACCACTGGAGGAAAAGATCCTATTCTAATGATGAAGAGGGCAGGTCCTAAGTTCAACAGAGATAACTTTCAGATATGGAAGGATAGAATGAAGATATACATTAAAAGCATGGGTGCTCAACACTGGAACTATGTTGAGAATACTTATGTTGCTCCTACCAGTACTCTCACCGATGATCAAAGAAGAGAAATTCAAAAGAATGGGCAAGTCATGGAAGCTCTTATCAATAGTCTATCTGATATTGAGTTTATAGATGTTCAAGACAAAGATAATCCCAAAGATGTATGGGATACTCTAGAGACTATCTATGGTGGTGATGAGCATGTGAGGCAAGCTAAGGAAGAGAGTCTTAGGGGAAAGTTTGAAGATAGGTGGATGGTTGAAGGAGAGACCATTCAACAATATGGGATAAGAATTAAAACTATTGTAGGAGACATCAAGAGTACAAGAGGCAAAATAGACAATCCCACTGTTGTTAGCAAATTTTTGAGATCCTTATTACCTGTCTATACAATAAGGGTTGCAGCTATTCAGGAGTATTGACAAGACAAAGGTATCCCTCGACTCCATCATTGCTAAGTTGACCACATATGAGCTAAATAGTTATGATGGTAGTGTTCAGAAAACTGAATCAACCTTTAGAGCATCTGCTGCACTATCTAGAAAAGGAAAACAAGTTGGTACCAACAGTGAGCCTAGAAAAAGTAGGGATATGGATGATGAGGAGATCCTGATGGAGTTTGAAGCTCTTCTTGCCAAGAGACTTCCTAAGGGAACTGGAAAATACAGAGGTAAGCTCCCTTTGAAATTTTTTTCTTGTAATAGGATAGGACACATTGCTGTCAACTATCCCAATAGTGATAACAAGGACAAACTGGAGAAGTTCAAAAAGTTCAAAGGAGGAAATAGGAGAAACTGTCTTGTTGCAGTTGATGAAGGTGTCATTGATGATGAATCAGAAGATGAAGAAAGCGAAGACATAGTGTTTGTAGCCATTAAGGAAGATGTGTCAGACAAGAAATCTCTTGTCTCCCGCTTTGATAATTCTAATGAGTGGATTATTGACAATGGTTGTTCTCACCACATGACTAGTGACCGGAGAAAGCTTTTGTCTCTAGAAGAGTATGATGGAGGTGTAGTTCGATTTGGTAATGATGCACCATGTATGGTAAAAGGTAAAGGGTCCATCTCTCTAAATGGAAAAATCAGTGCTAATAATGTGTATTGGGTAGAAGGTCTCAGGCATAACCTTTTGAGTGTAGCCTAGCTGAATGATAAAAAACTCACTCTAGAATTCAAAGATGGAGTATGCAAAATAAAAGGAAAGAGTGGTGAACTGATGGCCACCGGTATGCACACCAGAGGTAACTTATTTCAGTTAAATACAAATATCAGTCAATGTCTAATGGCTAAGTTTGATGACAGTTGGATATGGCATAGGAGACTCTGCCATGTAAATTTTGATAATATTGTGAAGGCCAGCAAGATCAAGGCAGTTAGAGGATTGCCTGTGTTGAACAAATCAGAGAATCCTTTGTGCAGAGAATGTCAACTGGGGAAAATGTCTTCCTCAACCTTTAAAGGTAAATCTTTCACAACAGATAATTTACTTGATCTTGTACATACTGATTTATGTGGTCCTATGAAAACTAGGAGTGTTTAGGGAGATAGGTACTTTACGAATCTTACTGATGATTGCTCTAAACTGATGTGGGTCATATTCTTGAAAGATAAGTCTGAAGATTTTGGAAAGTTTAAAGCCTTCCGAGCACTAGTTGAAAAGGAAAGTGGTAAGAGGATTAAATGCCTTAGAACTGACCAAGGAGGTGAATTCACTTCTAGTGAGTTCAATAAGTACTGTGAAGAGAACGACATCAAGAGGCAACTATTTGGCCCCCGGACTCCACAGCAGAATGGCCTAGCAAAAAGGAACAAACAGACTGTAGTTTAAGCAGCCTGAACGATGTTGATTCAAGGGAAGGTTGCTCACACTTTTTGGAGAGAAGTGGTGAGCACTACAGTCTACACTATGAACTGGGTACTCATCAAGAAAGGTAAGGATAAAACTCCTTATGAGTATTGGACAGGTAAGACTCCAGTAGTAAGCTACTTTAGAGTGTTTGGTAGCAAGTGTTATATTAAGAGAAGTGAACACCAAAGAAAGTTTGATGCAAAATGTGATGAGGGAATATTCTTAGGGTATTCCACCAAGAGCAAAGCTCTCAAGTGCTTTAACAATAGGACTCAGATAATTGTTGAAAGTATCAATGTTAGAGTTGATCAGACATCTGAGAAACCTGAGGAAACCGACAGTGAGCAAGAAGTAGATGAAATGGTTGTAACCTTCTGGGAACCGGTTGCAAAACAACCAAGTACAAGTAATAGTGTTCCTACACCAGTAGACGCTGATGTAGATGAAGATGAAGATGAGGATGAAGAGGAAAAGCAAGAGGAATCAGCCAAGATCATTCCTAGGTATGTAAAGCTGCATCATGATCCAAAGCTGATCATAATTCTTGCATGATTTTTGAATTTGAGCCCAAAACATTTAAAGAGGCACACAAAGATGAAGACTGGATTAAGGCTATGGAAGAGGAGCTTGACCAGATAGAAAAGAATGGTACATGGGTTTTGGTACCCAGACTTGAGCACAATAATGTTATTGGCACCAAATGGGTTTTTAGAAACAAGCTGAATGAAGATGGCACAGTGGTAAGAAACAAACCAAGATTGGTATGTAAAGGATATGCTCAAGAAGAAGGAGAAGACTATGGAGAAACCTTTTCTCCAGTAGCTAGTTTGGAAGGAGTTAGAATGCTTCTAGAATATGCAGCCTTCAAGGGATTCAAAGTGTATTAGATGGATGTAAAATTTGCATTCCTGAATGGAATACTTGAAGAGGAAGTGTATATAGAGCAACCAGATGGGTTTTCCCTATCAGAAGATAGTGATATGGTGTGTAGGCTACATAAAGCCTTGTATGGATTGAAGCAAGCACCTAGAGCATGGTATGAATGTTTACACTCCCATCTTATGAAGATTAGATTTGAAAGAACAAGTGAAGATAGCAATATCTATCTGAAGTCAGAAGGAGATCAGATTCTGATCTGTGAAGTGTTTGTTGATGACATAATTTTTGGTGGAGATGACAAGATGAGTCATGCATTTGCAGATGAGATGAAGGAATTTGAGATGTCACTAATTAGAGAGATTAAGTTCTTTATTGGACTACAGATTCAACAAATGAAAGATGGTATCTTTATCACTCAGTCCAAGTATGTCAAAGAGGTGTTGAAAACCTTTGGCATGGAAGACAACAAATCGGTTGGTACACTGATGATGATCGGTTGTAAATTGTCAAAAGAAGATGACTCAACATTGGTGAATGAGAAGGATTACTGGTCAATGATTGGTAAGTTACACTATGTAGTACACAACAAACCAGACATAGCACATGCAATGGTATTATTGCATGTTTCTAGAAAAGTCCAAGGGAAATCCACTGGTAGCAGTCAAGTGGAATCTTAGATATCTAAAGGGAACTATAGATTATGGATTGTTGTATCCATACAATAATGATTTTGATCTCAAAGTATTTACCGATGCCGATTGCGCTGGCAATGTGGATGAACAGAAGAGCACAACCAGTGGTGCATTCTTTCTTGGTGGTAGACTAGTCTCATGGATGAGCAAAAAGAAGAGTTGTATCTCTTAGTCCATAGTAGAAGCAGAATATGTAGCCGCATTTATGAACTGCACTCAGACAATTTGGATGAAGCATGTATTAAGTGGTTTCAAAGTCCCTGCATCTAAACCGGTGAGTATATTTTGTGATAACACAAGTGCAATTAATATTTCCAAGAATTCGGTATTGCATGGTAGAACCAAGAACTTTGAGCTCAAGTATCATTTCTTGAGGGAGAAAGTCCAGAACAAAGAGGTTGTATTGGAACATGTTTCCAGTAAGGAGCAGTTAGCAGATATATTCACCAGGCCTCTACCGAAGGCTACATTTACCTATTTAAGAGGTGAATTAGGGGTGATGCCCCTTCAAGAGGTGAACTAAAGGTATGTGCTCCACATCAGTCAGGTATTGCATTGTCAAATCTTTTCAGGATTGATGTGATGAAGGATGCTACTCCTCAGGGGGACCAGCATAGTGGAACATGGAAGCTTGTGCCTCTACGTTGGCATTGCTGCCAAAGGGGGAGAAGATGTGAAGTAGAGAAGAAATCTGCAGTATTCAAGACATATGTGAAGCAGACTAACATGGAAGAAGATGTGAGAGATATCTTTGTGTATTGCCATCAATGCCAAAGGGGGAGATTGTTGGCCTATGTGCATAGTTTGATGAAATGATGATAATGTATGTTGTCATTGATGTCAATATGTTGAAGTGTGAATAGGTATACTGAGGTAAGCAAACTGGCAAGTGAACCCATATGATAGTGTGAACCGGTGTGTGCAAAAAGTGAACCGGTATGTGCACAAAGTGAATTGGTATGATGAAGTGTGAACAGGTATATGCAAAGTTTGTATCGGTGTTTCATTTGATATGACTACTAGTTGGTAGTCTCAGCTCCAGGGTTTCCGATTGATGCATTCCAAGTCTGTGTGATTCGACCGATGACATCTTGTGATGAGTTAGCATTTAAATGAAGATCAGATCATGTTGCCACGTAAGCCTTGTGCGCGTGAAGGATATGCTTGAGGATCTTGCATAAAGAAGATTGACTCTATCTACCTCAGGAATGTGCAAAATCACAGTATACGGTGGAGAGTGTGTGATGGGTTATCAGCTTCCAGAAGTGGTGAAGAACCAATGATGGACAAAGTCTTGAGATTTGTTGAAGACTATTTTACCCTATGTAATTTGTTTAAATGGCTAGGATTGGACTGACTGTATTGTTAACCTAGATGCTTAGAGTTTTAGATTTTGGCCATCGACCTAATTGTTATCGATAAGGTTGATGATGGTTTTCATTTGAAGTTATTGGAAAATGAATGTATGTGTGGTGATTCTTGCCAGACCGAAGAAGTGAGTAGAGATTTGTAGAGTGTGGTTGCAGATGTGAAGGAACTAAAGTGGATCTACCTTGGCATTAAGTGTTGTTATCAAATCAGTGTATTGCCTGTTGACTTCTAACCATTTCAGTAGTTGGAAAATCCCTTAACCGGGTAGCTTTAACAGGCCTTTTGTAAATCCTTGAACAAGATGACTCAAAATCATTGAGTTCTTCAAATCCTCTTACAATGTAACCTTTAACAGGGTTTTAACCTCTAACCAGGTATTTAGCCATCCCTTAACCGAGTGATCCCTAGCAGGATCGGTTCCTAGCAAAACCTATTGTAAAGTCTTTAACCGGACTAGGCTCCTAACAGAGCGAACTTCAAAAGAGTTCAAGAATAACTTGTGGGTATTTATCCCCATCGTGGTTTTTCCTGGTTGGGTTTCCACATGAAAAATAAGTGTGTTATGTGTAATGTTTTTTCATGTGATGTTTTAGTCTTTTCTGTTAAGCGGTAATGCAAGCTAATCCTTTGGTCATATATTTCTGATGTATTACTTTTTTAAGCATATGGGTGAAGTGGAGATGAGATATTAGGTTTTTAGAAGATCTAGATGCTACCGGTTTATGTCTTGTCATAGTCACTATGTTTTATCGGTATTGTCTTGGTTTAGATCGGTGATGGTGTTTACCAGTTAGTGCAGTCTTTGTAGTTTAAGTTGTCAGAGAATTTTTTGTCTGTATTGATTGCCCCCCCCCCCCCCCCCCCAACCCCGCTCTCAGTAACTATTGTTCATCATTATTCATCACTCTCCACATAACAAGTCATCACATAATAGTCACCAATGCCCTTAACATTAAATAGTAGTTTTGAACTCTTAATTCACTCATAATAATCTTTAAAAACTAGAGATTAAAGTTTGGCATTTATTAAAAAGTAGAAACTCTTTTTTTTAATGAAAATTTCATATACTTTTTAAGAGCTTAAAAAGTTCAAAGGAAGGATTGATAAGACCATATGAATGAACCATTAATTGGATGGCTTATATAATTTTAGGTTGCTTGCTCAGTGAATGTCACATTAATCCTCCGTTATATAATCATTGTTATGAGGCTAGATTTATATTGTTTCTTGACTTTAGCCCAATCAAGAAGCATGAGACATCAAATGTGTTAGACAGCTACAAGACCTGTTCAAATTTCATGTATAGCATACTAATTTATTTCATAAGTTTGGTTTAGTTGGATGTAGCTTTGTTATATTACACTTCTTGTATATATGGGTATATAGGCAAACTACAAATGCAATATATTGGTTTGTATCATGAGCTATATTGGTTTAGCTGGATGTAATTCTTGATGATGCATAACAACACTTGTTTATTTGGTTAAATTTATATAGTGTTTCATGTGCAAACCCATTAGACTACTATTTATTTTCATTGTATTTATTCCTACATTGATCAATACCTAAAATGAAGAAGAAGCATGAGACATTAAACTACTTTTTTTTTTCATAAAGCTATTTCTCTTAAAGACGTGAAATTGTTTTCTAATTTGATTTTGATTTGATTATCATCAAAATATTATTGTTTTATAGTATAATAATATACAATTAGAGTGGGTTTTGAACCCATAAGAACTGGTTACATAATATTCATTACTTGGTGGGTATTGGTTTTGTTGTTGCTGTGAATGAATGAAGGTTGGGGTTTTGGTTATCATGTGAGCTACAGATTTCTCTAGCTCATGGTTTCTTAATAGTTCCTATCCTAAGCGGGATACTTATGCATTCATCTGGGTCACTTTTTTTTTAGCTGACCAATCAGATTTAAGAATTTTAAACAAGTCTATAGTTCATATTTATTTAAGATTTTATATAATTATAAAAATAGCATTTTTCTTTACTTGATTGGATTGTATTGAAAATCGTAGGTAGAAAATTCAATTTTTGAAACAAAAAACTTCTCTTTTTTGTACATTTAATAAATGATGTCACTGAAATGATAAAAAAACTGTTGCTTGTACAAACAAAACAATAAAATAATTTAAAAAATTCAAATTGAATTTTTGTTCATTACATCGAGAGGCATCCCTACAGTGGCAGCAGGGATGGAGATTGCCTATGCGTGTACATAATAGAGATTGTCTGATAGTAACAATTGTGCAGTTTGGCAATTACAATCACACATTCAAGGCTGGATGCTCTTGCCATTACAATTCAACGCTGGATTGCCTGGCTCATGAAGAACTTAACTACTAAAGATGAAGTGACTGAACCGATTGGCTAATGAAGAACATTAATGTTGAAGATGAAACGAATGAAGCAATTGGTGTACGAATGCTACATATACATCCTTCGAGGACTTGATTTCATTTCGATTTTGAGCTATATCTGTTTTATTCTTATATTTAACTTCTGAAGAAAGTCTTTGCCAATCCCCTACATATTTACCAGACTTTTTCCTAAGCAAATTGAATCACGCTTGTGCTTTGACACCTCAGCAAGACTTGGCTTTGCGGTTCTGTTATCGAATCCTAGGGTGCACCATTATTGGTAAGATCGATTCTATTCTATTAACTTTCTTATTCGTCACTGTTGAATGCTATTTATGATTTCTGGATCAGTTTTTAATGTGCCAATAGCTATAGTTTGGCTATGCATTAGGTTCATTTTGTTCGTATTCTACAACAAAAGCTTTTTTATGCATGTATAGATCTGTTTTGAAATGGTAGTAAAAGATTGGAAGATGAGCTATAGATCTCTTTAAATGAGACCATTGCATTCCTCTATCTCTATTATGCAACTACAAATACAGATTATAGTTGCCATCCCATTATTGGTAAGGTAAATTAAGATGAGTTATTTGCAAATTGTATTTATTGTATCACAGCAATGATTTCCTTTCTGTATCAGAATTGCGTGTATCTTAAATACATTCGTGAATGTTCCTACAACATTCCACATATGTATTGGCAAAGGAAATGTTAGGAAAAAGGCGTACAATTTGGATTTACACCAGCCAATAATCTACTACGGAAAGAAGATTTCTCTGTAATCTCCAAAACCATTTCTATAGATCACCCTAAGTTGGTGGCCACATAGAAACTTGATCTAAGATGTCAGGTACAAACTTATCTATCATCAACAATTTATTTTCAACCCTGCATAGACATATCTCAATATCAATCCCTCAGTACGAGCATTTCTTATTATCATATGTATGCAGCAATGCCAATACTGACCTTATCTCAAATTCCTCTAGATATCCTTTGCATTGCATTACCAATATAGAATCTACTTCTCTGTGTTCCTCTGTAATCACTTATGAATTTCCATTGTTTTAATTTTATGCAAATGGGAGGGATGTACGAGCTCCTAGCGCCACAGATTGCCTCAATTTTCAAACAAAAATGATTTTGTTCGAGTCATATATTAAACTAAGCATGTAACTTAGTGGTTGAGCAAATAAATTGTCTCTTGCCTATCGATGTAGTTGTAATCTACAAGAAGTAAGCAAATAGTTTCATATTTTGGTAGCTACAAAGTTGCTCATGCTTTTACTATGCTCTCATATTTTTGATACAATAGAGGCGATGAAATCATAGTGTAAATTTGGTTTTGTTTAATCCCTCATTTGGATGCCTCTTTTAAAATTCAATTATATGATTTATGTTTTCTTTTCTTCTTATGTATCCAACAACTGCAATATTTTGACGCTCGCTTTCATGTCTTCCAGGCGAGCTTTTTATCTTCATGTCTTCACATTGTGCTATAGCGATACAGAAATCTGAGTCTCTAAAGCTCTCCATTTGACAGGTCACTGTTGAAGGGATTTATGGATGCATTGTGCTATAGCGATACAAAAATCTGAGTCTCTAAAGCTCTCATATTTTTGATAAAATAGAAGATACTGTATTTTATAAAATATTTTCATCATCTTTATGAAGACTTACTTTCTTGGGATTTTTGTAAATTAGAATTTATATAATTAAAATATTCTTCCATTCTTTGAAATTTGGTGTTTCTTTATTGATCAAATTTATGAGAGATGTTGAATAAAGAATGCGACTATCCATGGATGTTGCAACTCATCATAACTCTATTTTTTTCTCTTTAACTCATCTATTAATTGTACATTTTGACTGCAGATCTTCTATTTAGCCGTTGCATGATAATAGTATGGTAAAATTTAAAGATTTATTTTTTCCCTTTCTTTTCAAGAGATAAATGTTAAAAAAAAAGTCACTTTTTAAATGTTAGTTAAAATTATTTTTTTAGACATTAGATTCTTGTGAATTTTATTACTATTTTTTTTATATATTTGAAATTAATCTACATTAATTTAGTTTATCATAGAGAAAAAATTTAATGACTAAAAAATTGAATATAAAAATATATATTAGTCCTGAATTTGGTAAAAAAAAATTATGATTTTGTTTAAATTCAATTATTCAATTTTAGATTGTCTTAAATTTGATGATAAGAATCTTACTAATCTTTGTAAATCTCAAAAATCAATTATAAAATTATTTTTTCCTAAAATTAAGCGTTCATTCATTTAATAATGAAACAAATAGATTTAGTTTAATTTTAGATTTTGAAATGATTTGCATACAAAAAGATGAAATATAATAGAAATCTTGTTGATGTATTTAGAAAAATATAGAAAATTTCCATTTAAATCTAGATTTTAGTTTTAAATCTATTCTAAAACTAATTGATGATTCATTTTTTAAAAATTAAAAATAAATTTTAAATTATTTTAGAATTTGTAGTGATTTGCATGCAAAAAGGAAAATAGAATTGAAATGTTATTTATATATCTACATTTTTTTTTTAGAAATATTCTATTTATATCTAGACTTTATTTTTAAATTTATTGTAAAACTAATTGTTGATTCAATTTAAAAAAAAAAAAATTAATTGAGTTTAATTTTTGAAATTGAATTGATTTATATGCAAAAAGAAAAAATAGAATAGAAATGTTGGTTATATATCTAGATTAATTTCTAATTTTTTAAAATTTCAAAAGTAAAAGGATATTGTTTAAAGTTAGTTGATTTATACTAATACCTACACAACATAAGTTTAAACTTCAGTTCAAAAATGTACAATAATATATTTTATATGAATAAATATAATAAAAAATAGAAATATCAAATTAGTATTTGACAATATTCATTTAATATTATTATTTAGTGTAAAAGTGTTACTTTATTTTACTTTAAAGTTATTTATTAAAAATATAGATTATAATATAAATACCATAATATGTGTTTTAATTGTTTTTAAACCATTAGGATCCTTAAATTAATGGTTTCATTTCTTTAGAAGTTAGTAAAAGGAAGCATTGATAGCTATATTTAGAATAGTCATGCATTATTATTTTCTTTTGATATTTGACGATAAACTTAGAGAGTATATGGATTTATATTATGAACCACTTTAATCAATGTAAGATTGCCATATTATGCATCTTAAAATATGAAATCATATATGAGAAGAAAAAAAGAAAGCATATATGAGAAGCACATCAAAGATTTACAATACTTTTACATCAAGTATTTGTAGTTATTATGAGGAGAACATCAAAGATTTGCAGGCGTATTGCAATGACCTTGAATCTATTTATTAACTAAATCCTAATACTTATTGTAAAGCTAACTCTAACTATAATTCAAATCCTAACCCCAATTTTATCTTTAGACTTAACCCTAATCCTAACCATAATCCTAAATCTATTTCTATATGATATTGTAACCCTAACCTTAACCCTAATTTTATATTTAACTCTAACCCTTACCCCCATAGTCCTAACCCTAACACTTAAAGTTAACCATGAACCTAATCTTAACCCTTATCCTAATGTAAATCCTAACCATAAACATAATCATAAATTTACTAACCTTAAACATAATACTAACCCTAACCCTAACCATTATGCTAATCTTAACCCTAAACCAATATCTTACTTATAACTCTAACCTTGATGTAAACTCCCAACACTAAATCCTAACCCTAAACTTTAGCACTAACCCTAACCCTAACCCTTATCCTAATGTAAACCCTAATCCTAACGATAATTATAAACCCTAACCCTAAACATAGTACTAAATCTAACCATAACCATGATATATATCCTAATGCTAACCATAACCATAACCCTAAACCTAAGGTCCTAACCATAATGTTTATCCTAACCATTATCCTAATCCTAACCTTAGTCATTATCTTAATCATAACCCCAACCCTTACCCTAACTCTAACCATGGTGTAAACCCTAACTTGAACCATAACCATGATGCAAACTCTAACTCTAAATATAATCCTAACCCTAACCCTAAATATTCCTATACCTAAACCATTATCTTACTGATGACCCTAACCATGATGTAAACCCTAGCCATAATATTAACCATAACACTAAACTCTAACCCTAAAATATAACCCTAACCCTAACCCTTACCCTAACCACAATCACAAACCCTAACCCCAAACATTATACTAGCCATAACCCTCACCATGATGTATATCCTAATGCGAACATTAACCCTAACCCAGACCATATTTTTAACCCTAACCATTATCCTAATCTTAACCCTAAATCATTGTCTTACTCATAACCCTAACCATGATGTAAACTCTAACTTGACCATGATGTAAAGCCTACCCCTTACCCTCATGGTCTTAACCATAACACTAAAAGAGAACCATGACCCTAATCCTAACCCTTATCCTAATTTAAATCCTAACCATTAACATAATCATAAATCCTAACCCTAAACTAAATACTAACCCTAACCCTAACCCTAACCCTAACCCTAACCATGATGTATATCCTAATGCTAACCATAACCCTAACCATTATGCTAATCTTAATGCTAAACCAAATTATCTTATTCATAACCCTAACCGTGATGTAAACCATGTAACACTAAACCCTAACTCTAAACTTTATCACTAACCATAATCTTAACCCTAACCCTAATCATGATTCCAACCCTAATACTAAAAGCTAATTATGACCCTAACCCTAACCCTTATCCTAATGTAAACTCTAACCCTAACCATAATCATAAACCCTAACCCCACACATAATACTAAACCTAATCCTAACCATGATGTATATCCTAAGACTAACTATAACCCTAACACTAACCATAATGTAAATCCTAGTCATTATCCTAATCATAACCCTAAACCATTATTTTACTCATAACCTTGACCATGATGTAAACCTTAACCCTAACCATAATATTAACCCCAACCCTAACTCCAATTATCATTCTAACCCTAACCCTATCCATAAAATGAACCTTAACAATAATCCCCAACCATTACCCTAACCATAATCCTAAACCTAAAGCAAACACAAACCATTATCATAACCCTAATCCTCACCCTAACAATGATGTAAACGTTAACCTTAACCGTAATACTAACCTTAACCCTAACATTAAACCCTAACCCTAACCCTACCTTAAATAATCATAAATCAAATCATAATCCTAACCCTACCCCCAATTATAATTATAACCCTATCCCTAACCCTAATTTTGATATAAACTCTAAACATAATTGTAACACTAATAGTAAACCCTAACCCTAACCATAAGCCTAACCCTAAATTTGATATAAACTCTAAGCATAATTGTAACACTAACAATAAACCCTAACCCTGGCCATAAGCTTAACCTTAACACTAAAACCTATCCCTAATCCTAACCCTAACCCTAACCCTAAAATTGATATAAACTCTAAACATAATTGTAACACTAACAATAAACCCTAACCATAAACTTAACACTAACACTAAACCCTAAATTTTATATAAACTCTACACATAATTGTAAGACTAATAATAAAACATAATCCTAACCATAAAATTAGCCCTAACAATAAACCCTAACAATAACCCTAACCCTAACCCTAATTATAATCCTTAACTATAACCCTAACCATAATCCTAAACCTAAATGAAAACCTAACCTTGAAGCTAGCCCTAACCATGATATAACCTTGACCATTATCATAACTTTAACCCTGAAACATAATCCTAATCATAACCGTTAACCCTAACTCTAACCATGATGTAAACCCTAACCCTAGCGATAATCCTAGCCATAATTGTAACCCTAAGCATAACCATAAACTTAACCCTGACTCTAACCCCAACAATGATATAAACCATAACCCTAACCATAATTCTAAACCTTAACCCTAACCTAACCATAACCATAACCATAAACCCTAACCCTAACAATAATCCTAACCATAACCCTTACTCTAACCATAGCTCGAAACCTATCCCTAATCCTAAGAATAAATCCTATCTATAATCCTTATCCTAATCTTAAACCCTAACCTAAACCATAACCTTAATCTTATAATTCTAACGCTGACCCTAATCCTATTCTAGCCCCAACCTTAATCCTAGCCCAAACCCTAAATCTTATAGCTTTCATCACATACTATCTTTGATTGCAATCTTAACCCTAACCCTAATCCTAATTTTATTTATAATTAATAATTATAATCTTTAACCTCATCCCTAATTACAGTCACTAAGATTACCTCCAATCCTAACTCTTACCCCAACCCCAACCCTAACCCTATTCCTAAGTATAACACTAACCGTCATTATAATTATAACCCTAACCCTTATTATAATTATATCTCTAATGCAAAACCAAATCCTAAGCATAAATTGACTATGATATTAGCCTTAACCCTAACCCTAATCTTCAACTAAAGCCCATCATAATTTTTATTCTATCATGATCATAATCTTATCTATAACCATAGTCCCACCGCTAACCATAAAACTAACCCTAACTCTAACCAAGATTTATACCCTGACCCTCATATTATACACTTAATAACTATAAAACGATATTACAATTTCAAAATAAGAATATAATAGTATTATACTTATCATATAGCACTCTATTAATATAATATTACTAATAAAACTATAAAAATAATATTATAACTAAATATAATTTAAAATAATAATATAATACATTTAAAATCCCTCCCAACTTACCAGGAAGATTCAAGTTGGGATGGTTCATTGGGCAATAAACAATTGAGTACATTTAAAATATTTCAAATTTATATTATGAATATTATTTTAAATAAATTATAAAATAATATCATAATAATCAAAACAATATAAATTAATAATAATAGTATATTATAATATTATTACACAAACGAATAAAAAATAATAATAATTACAATAGTAATATTATATATTATTGCAACAAACATTAATAAGATAATATTATATAGCTCTACTTTGAATTTTTTATTGTTTCCCACGTTGCGCTACGACTGCTACTAGCTTATGTATATTTGATTTTAATCACATATATATAATATGCCGAGAGATATCCTTCTCAAGGCACCTATTTTTATCATGTACCCCGAACTCTAATAGGCGCCTCAAGAAGATAACTCTCGGTGTATTATATATATATGTGATTAAAATCAAATATATGTAAGCTAGTATATTACTATTGACATCATAGCTATTATTATATTATACGAAATAAAAGTTTCCTTTTTCTTGACAATGCAATTTATTTCCGTTCATATACATGTATGAGCCTTTGCAGCAGGGAAGTACTTGCTAATAATTCTCCTGTACAAATTAGTTTGCACGGAAGCTATGCATATATCATATAGTGGGCATGGAAGTTAATACCCACCCTCATTCCCAACTATCTTGCATGCTGGAATCATTATAATTTTTTACTCACCTATGAACAAGAAACTATATATCAAAGCTTTTAATTATAAAAGAGTCATAAAATAATCAAAAAAATATACAATCAAGTTTAAATAAATAATTCAGATCATATTTTCAGATTTATTCATTCTTATTTATTATTGTAATATTTAATTTTGTTGATATCAAATTACATTAATGATATTTATAATTTCTCTATATATGAAAAAATTATGTTATTTTTAAAATTATTAATCTTAATGATATTTATAATTTATTATACGCATATGTGCACAAAGATGGTGGTCACAAAAGTGGACACCACCCAAAAAAAACATGGAAAAACAAGCAGCGCGTACGTGGTTTTAAAATTTGAAATTCCCACGTACGCGCTTAGGTTTGTTCTTCCTGAGCCTAGAGAAGATAGCGCCTACGCACTAATAATCCAAATATGACCGCATACGCAGTGCCTGGTAAAAAAAGTTTTTTTAAAAAAATTGGGTCTCATTTACCCGTGAATAGCATGTTTTTTACTTTGTTTTTTTTCCATTTCCTCTCCTAAACTATGAACGGGGTGCTAGATTTGTCCTCCAAGCTATGGATCAAGGTTAGTTTTTGTTTTTTTTTGTCTTTCTTTCCCGTTTGTTCAATTTGTTTTACATTTTGAATTTAATTTCATTAATTTTGATTAGGTATTTTTATTTTTTGATTTAAAAACTAGATTCTTCTAATCCAAAATAAGAATAACCAAATGCACATCCTCAAAACCCACAGGAACAACCAAATTCACCTCCTAAAAACACACAAGAACAACCCCCAATTCCTCCTTTTGACCACACACCTGAAACACAAGAGAAATTAATTAATCAGTTAGGACAAAATACGTCTAAAATCAATAGACTGATTGTTAAATTAAAAACTTATGAACTTGACCATCATCAATCCTTCGCCACTAGCCTAGAGACATTAGCTAGTGGTGCCATAGTTGTTTCCACACAAATTACCAAATGGGGAAGCTTTAGGGATAGGTGTCGTCAATTCTATGTCGATGGGCTATCATACGATGTAGTACAGAACAAAAATATTACTAAACAACAAATATGTGCCCTTTCTATTGATCCCAAAACTGGTCAGCCATTACCTATTAATGCAAAGATGTTTCCCATACATTGGTGTACCAATGTGCAGATGAAGAATCTTTTTTGGCAGAGGTGGTGGATGGTCTTTGATGATCCACCTTGTAATAATTATGAGGTGCCATTATATTTTTTGAGAAAAGTATATTGTGAGTTTGTGCTCAATGTGCGCCCAAACTATTTTGACATGAGAGAGTTCCATGGTAGAGGTGGTGGCTCTGCCCAAGATAGACCTAGAGCCCGTAGGCTATTACCCACAGAGAGTTGCCGCCCCCTAGCACCCAAACCTAAGGTGCATCAGGTTGTCCTAGTAGAGCTGAAAGAGTCGATGGAGCTACAAATTCTTCAGGCGGCCACAACATTGACTCGTGCCATCGTCCAACATGGGACGTCATTAGCACACCCTATTGTATTGGATGATGAGACATTAGGTGATGACAAAGAGCCCATCCAACATATGTGTGTCATTTTCTTAGGGATAGATGATGCAGCCAGTGCAGATGGATCCTTATCTCATCTGTGCATGATTTACGATTTTAGATGTCAGGCCCACATGGTTGAGGATTTCACGCTGACAAATGAGTTGATGGACATGGTATTTGCCCATGAGCCACAGACATAGGTGTGTTCATTTGAATTCATAGCATTTTATTTATCTATCACTTAACATTTGTAATTACATAAATGAATTTTCATTTATACATCGATTTAAATTGAGACAAATAATATGCATTTCAGGATGCAGCAGCGGTATACCATACTCCTCCCCTAGTTACTATAGCTGCAACTTCGATGCCTGAGGTATAAATTTTGTAACATGTTAAAATAGAAGAGTACACTTTGAATTCAAAAAAATACAAGATATACTAACTATCTTTAATGCTTGGTCCAATTTTTGGTTTGTAGGTGTTGACAGGGGATGAAATGTCCCTTATTGATGACATTACGCTCTTAGCGATCGATTTAGGGCTACAAGGCTATACGGTATCATATTTTGTACAACCCTTTTTTATGTATTGTTTTGATGGAATATGCAACTCATTTCATTTTAGATTTTTAAAATTATGTTTAATTTATTATCTATACTAATATCTCATGTTAATTTTGTTTTTTTAGGGTACCCCCTCCGCGTCTAGGGCTCATCATAAGAAAAAGAATTCCTCAAAGATGCTAAACGTGGGAAGAAGGTAATTGAACACATTTTTAGTTGTACAATTGTTTAAAAATGTTGAAATCAAGTATTAGTTGGGATTTGTGGATTGATTAGTGTTTTTTGTCTATTTTACATGTACAATGGTCATTGAGCTATGTGGATTTGTTGAATGCACCTGATTCGCCTGTGGATCAAGAGAGGGCAGAGGTATGTATCTCTACTTTATTTTCTTGATTTCGTGATTATATGCACGCGTACATGTGAACTTGTGATATATTATAATCTTATAATTTTTTCATAGAGGAAATATCCATACCTATTTCATCAATGGCGAACCCTCCTCTTTGCACTGGGGAAGCATCTCAGGATCCGGTACACTTTTGTTTGATATGTAAAATTAATTGTTTTTAACCTTCAATACTTATCATTATATTAATTGTATTTAATCTTTGATCATTTTTTGTATAGGTAATAGCGACAGTTTCTACATTGATGGTGAGCCATCCTCAATCCATTGAAGAAGCATCTCAGGCACAGGTACGTCATTTTTCTCTGTATTATAGCTTTTAAGTGTTTTTGATATATTTATAATAGTATATTGTATTAATTGTACATTTAATCTATAATAGACCCTTCGCGGTACGACCATAACGTGGATCCATTTAAGTATATCTTCAAGCAAACTCCTAAGAGTGACAAGGAGAGGAGAGCGATGACATTAGCTCCTAGATCGCCCGATGAGGTAATCTACATGTCAATTGCAAAGGAATTAAAGTTAAATGCATAGTTATGTTGTTAATTGTGAACTATTTTCTACAAAAGAATTCTAACTCGGCTTTTGAATTGTGGTTTTGCAACCATCTATAGAGACACGTACTACATCGAAGAGGCTTGATTTTGATGATCCACCATAAGTTTAGGATGATATAGTGTTAGTTTTGGTCATAGAATGACCAATACATGTAGATATATTCTACATTTTTTTTGTATATCGATTTGGACATGGCATATGCCACATTTTTTGTAATACTTGTATTGACTTGGTAGGCATGCCTTTTTTTATATATATAAATATTGAAATTCGATCCAATAAATGTGAACTAAGTTCATTATTTTGTAGTTGTTGTATTTTAAGGTTGTCCTTTTATAAATTTAAATGAATATTTGCATATGTAATCAACAATATGAATATAAACAACAAAAATATATGATATAAAATATTGCAATTGTGGAATATGATTTGATAAAATTTCAAAAATGTTGAATTAACCATACAAAACTCCTTGTATTCAGTTCATTATTGTGTATTCACTATATTTGGTGGCTACCCTTTTATAAATTTAAATGAATATTTGCATATGTAATCAACAATATGAATATAAACACAAAATATGTGTTTGGTGCAAGAGCATCCTCACGCTCACAATGGTCAGATTTTGTAAGTCGTGTGAACAAAATGATGTCATGATCACGTCTATGTGGGAAGGTTTACATTAGGAATGCCCCTATCATGCATCCCAAAATGCCAGAACATCGAGAGTAATACCATGCCAGTGTGATCTCACAAGTGCCCTGAGTCCAAAAAATTGTCAAAATTTGACGGACTTTTTCTTCAAATCCAGGACACATATGGTCAATCTGTTTGAACCCGTGCGGTCATGTGAGGCTCCTCTACAATGGCCTGTCTTGGTTTTTGATGAGTCAAAGCCATTTTCAATTGGTAGCATTTTTTTGCCTGCTTCAAAAACCGTCAGTTGCATGGAATGCAAAGTTGCCAAATTGGCTAGAATTGATTTGGTTCATCATGTGCACAAACCAACGTCACAAGCATGTTTGGGTGGGAAATTTTATGCTAGGAATGCCCCTTTCATACATCCCAAAGCGTTGGAACATCAAGAGTCACCATACCGGTGCAATCTCTCAAGTGCTCTAAGTCCAAAAAATTGTCAAAATTTGATGGACGTTTTCTACAAATCCAAGACACATATGGTTGATTTGTTTGAATCTATGGGGTCATGTGAGGCTCCTCTACAATGGCCTATCTCAGTTTTTGACGAGTCGGAGCCATTTTCAATTGGTAGCATTTTTTTGCCTACTACAAAAACCTTCAGTTGCATGCAATGCAAAGTTGCCAGATTGGCTAGAATTGATTTGGTTCATCATGTGCACAAATCAACATCGCGAGCACATCTAGGTGGGCAAGTTTATGCTAGGAATTCTCCTTTCATGCATCCCAAAGCATCAAAACATCAAGAGTCATACTGTACCGATGCGATCTCTCAAGTGCCCTGAGTCCAAAAAATTGTCAAAATTTGACGGACTTTTTCTTCAAATCCAAGACATATATGGTCAATCTGTTTGAACCTGTGGGGTTGTGTGAGGCTCATCTACAATGGTATGTCTTGGTTTTTGATGAGTCGGAGCCATTTTCAATTGGTAGCATTTTTTTGCCTACTGCAAAAACTGTCAGTTGCATGCAATGCAAAGTTGCCAGATTGGCTAGAATTGATTCAGTTCATCGTGTGCACAAATCGACA
Organism: Cryptomeria japonica; assembly: GCF_030272615.1. Taxonomy (NCBI): domain Eukaryota; kingdom Viridiplantae; phylum Streptophyta; class Pinopsida; order Cupressales; family Cupressaceae; genus Cryptomeria; species Cryptomeria japonica. The sequence goes on along the minus strand of NC_081409.1, from coordinate 718,206,024 downwards.
TCTCAAGTATGTCTGGGTGGGAAGTTTTACAGTAGGTATGCCCCTATCATGTATCCCCAAGCATTGGAACATCAAGAGTCATACCATACTGGTGTGATCTCTCAAGTGCCTTGAGTCCAAAAAATTATCAAAATTTGACGAACTTTTTCTTCAAATATAGGACACATATGCACAATCTGTTTGAACTCGTGGGGTCACGTGAGGCTCCTCTACAATGGCCTGTCTTGTTTTTTGACGAGTCAGAGCTATTTTCAATTGGTAGCATTTTTTGGCCTGCTGCAAAAACCGTCAGTTGCATGCAATGCAAAGTTGCCAGATTGGCTAGAATTGATTCGGTTTGTCATGTGCACAAACTGACATCGCGAGCACATCTGGGTGGGTAGGTTTATGCTAGGCATGCCCCTTTCGTGCATCCCAAAGCATCACAACGTCAAGAGTCATACCGTACCGATGCAATGTAGAAGTTGCTTGACAACTTTTTGACAACAATGACAATTTTTGGTCAAATTGTGTCTAGTCTCAATCTATGACCCCTATGACCCGATAATGACTCAAATAATTCTCCATGATTATACAAGAATCAAGAATGCTCATGATTGACCAGGGACACATCACATATACTCAAAATATATTCACAAAACATTGACACACAAAATAGTCACAAAACATTGTCACATATTATTAAAAAATTTGCCTCTAAATATGGTCAAATTAGCTCTTACCTATTTGATTATACAAAAAAATTTCTTACAAATCATCTCGTGAGCTTTTATACAAAATTTGGCATTACAATATGTGTGATTCAACTCATCGCCATTTTAATATACAAATCATCTCATGGGCTTTTATACAAAATTTGGCATTACAATATGTGTGATTCAGCTCATCGCCATTTTAATATACAAAATTTGGCATGTACATATGTACAAATCAGCTCATTGCCATTTAAATATACAAAATTATGCCCCTAAACTTTTAAAAATCAGCTCATGGGCATTTATATATACAAAAAATGAATATAGAACAATTTGTCGATGATTTATACAAAATTCTCAAAATCATTCTACTCTGAACCATAGAATCAATCAAGTGAGGCTTCAGGATTGGCTCTAACCCATATTATGTCAAGTATTGCCTCATGGTCAGATTCACGAACTTTCCATAAAATCTTGTTATGAGGTCTACCGTGATACTTCATCAAATGAATATTTGTTGCAACAACAAGGTTAGAGAAATGAAGAATATGTCTGTGTATTTCAAAGTCCTCAAACAACCAAACATCAGAATTCTTGATAGGGTATCTCTAAAGCCATGTTCCTCTCATGACAACAGACCCTATTGGGTACTCAATACCCTCTCTGTCAATGATTATGGTTGTCAATTTTCTTTTAGGCTCAACACAATGACACAAATAGTAATATGTTCCTTCTTCATTGTTCTCTTCTGCAACAACTACGTACACATGACCTACATTTTATAAAGTGTTAATTAATACAAAAAATAAAGTATGATGTACAACAAAATGAACCAAAAAAAATACTTGCAAAAAAATTAACTCAAAAAATCACCTGAATCCACTAGGTCAGATACATGGTCAAAATCCACTGATGTCTCCATCTAGCTCAATTGTAGTGCTTTGGGTATTTGATATGAATCAATGGGAAGCAACGGTCTACAAGACCATTTGTCAACCCACTCTTGTGATTGACATTCTTCCCACAAACAATACATGCATGAAGAGCAAAAACATACCATCTGTCTCATATAAATTACCAATGAACTTGAATTTGAACTCATAAATGAGTGCATGTCACTCGATCCTGCAACTATACAACAATCTAGAGAGTTTTCAATGTTAGATTCAGTTATCAACCAAAAATATATATGTACCTAGATTACGTGGACCCATCATAGACTTACACTATCGCATAATTGTTTTTGCATCTATCAACTCAGCACCACCTTCGTACTTCAATTCTTCCCTAGCTAGGGCTCTTTTCACATGTGCTCCTGCACCATCGTTCTCTCCCTTACCATGTCTAGCCTCAGTGAAATTCTAAAAATGTTGTCCACCACTTGTCATATGAATCCTTTTCAACCAATAAAACATCCTTGCATTCTTGAATTGTGCGGTGCAATTATTTGACCATATTAAGTGTCTGTTGTATCGTATGTTCCTTTCCCTTAAAATATCATAGAAAACTTTAAAGCATCCTTGTACAAACTCTGATGAATGAGTACAATCATCACTTATGTAGAAGTGATACTCTCTTACAACCTTTCTAACCTCCTCTGTGCTATCATCTGCATGCATGAATTCTATGTGTACAAAAATAGAAACTTGTGTAGAGTGATAATACATGCATTGCACTTCACTTTGAGGTTGTAGTGTATAATTATCAGCAAAATCAACAATAGAGAATGGTGCCAAGAGGAAATGTGTCCTTACATAACTTGAATTGCTCATCTAACCATTGAGCTCTATGTGTATGCATTATGTACTCATAACCTAGTTTCTCTTGAACATTTTCATAAATTGAGCTACACATATATCATTTTTCACTAGCTCACATCTCTTCAAATCTTTTCCATCTTTAAATCCATATGTGATTGTCTTGTATTTTCCAAAAGAAACTAGTTTCGTACCAATTTCATGTGTGCTCTCCAAATGTACGCATCTTGGTAAACGTTTCAAACCACCACATATAGCACAAGAACCTTCCAAACAAGACATCTTATAATAAATGCAACCATCATGTCTATTACATAGCACACTTGAAATAAATTCTCTTATCGATTTAGGAGGTGCTTATATATTACATTCCTGCAAAACATCATTAGTGTGCAAAGTATAACAAATATGATGAAAAATATCATAATGCATGGAAAATTCAATATGCATCCTACAACAACACGTGGTGCATACATGAATAATCTTAATATAAAAAGGTTCTGCCATTTAAAAAAATCTTTGAGAAATTCTTACTTGAGGAAACTTTTGAAGGAATATTTCATAAAATTTAGTTTGAGTTATATCTAAATAGTGTTTGGCATGTGGCTGATGATTTGTAGACCCAATTCGCCTTCTACCAACATCTCTTTGGTTGGGTGAAACTCTTGTGTTGTCATGCCAAAAAAATTTCAATTAATGTTTTTACTGCATCAACAACAACCTTGTCTTTGCGTGGTAGCCTACCCAAAAATGCCCAAAGATAATTGTTGTTAGGTTCCTCTATTTTTTCCCATCTCTTTAATGCTTTACTTAATGTTGTTCTATTAACGTTAATGACTTACTTGTTTTTCTTATCAAACAATCTTTTTTTATTTTCTTGCTCATTATGGTTGATGTAATGACATGTCGAGTAGCATTCGAATCTTTAGTAGGTGATTTTGAACCGACAGCTTGATATGCATCAAATAGATTTCTCACAATAGTTCTTTCACTATTACATTCAGATGATCTTAGGCCTAGAATTTTCATTGTCTCTCTAAAATTCAAATTTTTAATCATTTGAACAATTAATTGACATCTTGCGGTTTGATTTAAGTTTTTAAAATTGTTTTGCCATATTCTTTTAACCATTCTCCTACAAGTCCATTCAATCATTTTTTTGGGCATTGGCTTCAATATATTCTCATCAATGTCAATTAGATACTTTGGTTTCCTACGAATGATTCTAGGAGTTGTTAACATCGGTGCATTATGTACATTCAATTCATCAAGTAGAGAAGGTGTAATATGTTCATCATTTAATTTATTATTCAATGCGGTATCTTCTTCAATTGCATTAGGTTCAAATGGTAAATTAAATGTCTCTTTTTCAATTGCATTAGGTGCATTATATTCATTTGGTAAATCAAATTGAGATGTTGAGGATGACATACCTTCTTCTCCCATTGTTCTTATGTCACGCAATTTCTTCATATGCTACCTTTGTCTTTCCTTTTGATCCTCTCATTGTTCCATCATTCCTCGCTTGTTCTTTCCCATGGTTGATATTAGTTGTCCTAAATAGAATCATATTACATATATATGTAAACAAAAGTTCATAAACAAACAAATAACCATAAATATGCATCTTATCACTATTTTTTGGAATCAAACTATTAAACAATCACAATACTATTGAAAAAACTAATAAGAACAACAATTCAATCTTTTGAAATCATGCAAAAATAAAAAGTTCACTTACTTCTATGTATAAAATAGTAATAGAAGTGCAGACATAGTTCCAGTGGGGCTTTCAATGACCTCAAAAACTTCTTTTGAGGCCTTTGAGGCTCTTGGGAAACTAAAACTATGTCTATAAACCACATATGCACTACATTAATAACCGTGTATGTGTTGTTAGTCCATAAAATGTTGACAAGCCCAACAGTATTCTTTTTTCCCATTCTGGACTAATAAGTAGTGCGTACTCTCTCCTAAGTAAAAAAAAAATGTTATCGCAGGGTAACGAATAATGGGATCAGTACCCCGTACATGCTTATAAGTAATAAGTACCATGTACGCACTCCTTTGCCTTAAAAAAGTTATGGCAAGGCAGTGAACTAATAGTTTGAGTACCCCATATGCGCTATTGGTATTAGAAAAGATGTGAATAAAAAGGGAGGGAGAGAGAGAGAGAGAGAGAGGGGGGGGGAAGTAGGGGGGAGGGAGAGAGGAGGGGGGGTGGAAGGGAAGGAGGGAGGGAGAGAGGGAGAGAAGAGAGGGGAGGGTGGGAGAGAAGAAGGGGTATGGAGGAAGGGAGAGGGAGAGTAGGGGGAGGGAGGGAGTGGAGAGGGGAGAGGGAGAGAGAGAGGGGGGAGGGAGAGGGAGAGAGAGGGAGAGGGAGAGAGAGAGGGAAGGAGGGAGATGGAGAGAGAGAGAGGGGGGAGGGAAGGAGGGAGAGGGAGAGAGAGAGAGGGAGAGAGAGGGAAGGAGGGAGACGGAGAGAGAGGGAGAGAAAGAGAGAGGCAGGAGGGAAGGTAGAGAGAGGGAGAGAGGTAGAGGGAGGAGGAGAGGGAGAGAAGAGGGGGGGGGGTGGGAGAGAAGAAGGGGTATGGAGGAAGGGAGAGGGAGGGTAGGGGGAGGGAGGGAGAGGAGAGGGTAGAGGGAGAGAGAGAGGGAAGGAGGGAGAGGGAGAGAGAGGGAGAGAGAGAGAGAGGGGGGAGAGAAGGTAGAGAGGGGGAGAGAGGTGGAGGGAGGGAGAGAGGGAGAGAAGAGGGGGGAGGGAAGGAGGGAGAGGGAGAGAGAGGGAGAGGGAGAGAGAGAGGGAAGGAGGGAGAGGGAGAGAGAGGGAGAGAGAGAGGGGGGAGGGAAGGTAGAGAGAGAAAGAGAGGGAGAGGGAGGGAGAGAGGGAGAGAAGAGGGGGGAGGGTGGGAGAGAAGAAGGGGTATGGAGGAAGGGAGAGGGAGAGTAGGGGGGAGGGAGGGAGAGGAGAGGGGAGAGGGAGAGAGAGAGAGGCAGGAGGGAGAGGGAGAGAGAGGGAGAGGGAGAGAGAGGGAATGAGGGAGAGGGAGAGAGAGGGAGAGGGGGGAGGGAAGGTAGAGAGAGGGAGAGAGGTAGAGGGAGGGCGAGAAGGAGAGAAGAGGGGGCAGGAAGGAGGGAGAGGGAGAGAGAAAGGACATAGGAGACCATATGACTAATCTCGATTGTGACTATAGGAATTACAGAAGAAGAGAAAGAGGGATGGGGTATGGATGAAGGGAGAAGGGGAGGGAATGACAGAGAGAGGGATGGGGTATGGAGGAAGGAAGAAGGGGAGAGAGAGAGAGAGGGGGAGAGTGAGATAGGGAGAGAAGAAGAAGGGGGAGGGAGGGAGAGGAAGAGATATCAAATCCAGGACACAATATGACCCTTAGAACACATTATGACCCCTAAGAACATCTAAGGGGTCATATGACACTATATTATCCCTTAGCATACCATAGGACCTATAACGACACCAATGGTGCCCTAAGGGGTCATAGAAAACCATAGGACCCTTTAGAACACCATATGGTGTTATTATGGGTCATTGGTGTCTCGAGGGGTATTAAGGGGTCACAAGACACCATATGACCTCTTAGCAAACAATATGACCTCTAATGACACCTAAGGGGTCATATGGTGGGCTAATATAATGATATATTAAATTTAAAGTTATGAATAGAACATCATACAAGGAGACTCAAAGAGAACAAACAACGAGGCTTCGCTAAAAAGCAAGTGTAAGAGCTTGACCTAACCCTAAGAGTACTGCCTAAGTTCTAAAACATATGATACTATTAAATTTGCAAGGTTATAAGACTGATCTCAATTGTGACTATAGGAATTACACACTTGATTTCTTTCATGGGTATGTACCGTTCCAAGTTGTTTGACAAGCGGTGATCATATACTACCACTGCCATGCATACAACAAACTTTAATTTCTTTAGGTGACAGGCATTGTGTAACAACATGGGAACTCTCACATACCCACCACTATCATTCTAAAGGACATCATCTATGTTACTCTCCCTCTTTCTCTTCCTACCTGTTGTTTCCTTCTTAATAACATATTGCAGGTACTCCGACTCATCATGTTGATTTGTTGACACTATTTTCCACATCTGCTCTGCTCATTAAAAACACATTCAAGAAGAATATTGTTGCAGGTTTCCTTGTTTGTCATAGTAATACACCCATGGTTCAATTTCAAACCCTATTCCTCCTATTCAATATACACACATAAATCCATCAATCATCGAGACTCCAAGCGAACAAACAATGAGGCTTCGCTAAAAAGCAAGTGTAAGAGCTTGATCTAACCATAAGAGTACTACCTAAGTTCTAAAACATATGATGTTGTTAAATTTGCAAGGTTATAAGACGGATCTGGATTGTGACTATAGGAATTACACATTTGATTTATTTCATGGGTATGTACCATTCCAAGCTGTTTGACAAGTGATGATCATCATATACTACCACTGCCATGCATACAACAAACTTTAATTTCTTTAGGTGACAGGCGTTATGTAACAACATGGGAACTCTTGCATACCCACCACCATCATTATACAGGGCATCATCTGTGTTACTCTCCCTCTTTCTCTTCCTACCTATTTTTTCCTTCTGAAAAACATATTGCAGGTACTCAGACTCATCATGTTGCTTTGTTGACACTATTTTCCGCATTTGCTCTGCTCATTAAAAACACATTTGAGAAGAATATTGCTGTAGGTTTCCTTGTTTGTCACAATAATACACACATGGTTCAATTTCAAACCCTATTCCTCCTATTCAATATACACACACAAATGCATCAGTCAATTTTATTAGGAGAGCATACATGATAAAAATCAAAGAGGAAGTTGCAGACAAGAAATCAATTCACTTACTTCTATAGAAGTGTAGACATAGTTGCAATGGGGTATGGAGGGAGGGAGGCAAAGAAGAAGGGAAAGAGGGATGGGGTATGGAGGAAGGGAGAAGGGGAGAGAGTGAGAGAGAGAGCGATGGGGTATGGAGGAAGGGATAAGGGGAGAGAGGGAGGGATGGGGTATGGACGAAGGGAGAAGGGGAGAGAGGGAGGGAGAGAGAGAGGGATGGGGTATGGAGGAAGGGAGAGAGGGAGAGAGAGAGAGAGAGAGAGAGAGAGAGAGAGGCACCTTGTATTCATTTGAGAGGGGGAGACAATACACTTACATGTGTATATATATGTTAATATACTATATATATACATATATTATATATTATATGTATATAAACATATTATATATACAATATATATACATATTATATATGCAATATCATATTATACACATATTATATATTAAATATATTATATGTATATACACATATTATATATAGAATATCATATTATACAATAGCACGTACACGCTGCTTACACCATAAGTACCCCGTACGCGCTTTTGACTGTTTAGGCTTGGAAATAGGTTTGGATGAAAAATCTACAGTTTGGAAGTTTGATTTCCTTCCATTTCTCTCATTTTTTATGTGTTTTATTTTATCAACATGGTTTATCGACTTTGTCATCATTAGGTTTACACTTCATTAAGTGGGTATTTCTAAAATTGCCACCATATTTTCACCTATCTTCTGAGCTTTCTAACCATATAATTTTTTTTCAATTTGAACAACAATAAGATTATTATTGAATTTCTTTTACCAGTGTCTCCATAGTTCTCACAGACATAGGTGCACCATTTTTTGAATATATTATTGTAGTGCACTTGATTCTTTACAATTTATAAAAAAAATTGTATATTCAATTTTTTTAGTGCAACTTATGCTTCGTGCACGAACAAGTACCTAATTTTTCAAGATGTGATCGATTGGAAAAATCATAAAAAAAAAAAAATACTCAACAAAAAATTACTAACAAATACACATCTTCTAGTGCTCACTCTTAACTATCTTGATGTGCACGTCAGACACTATGTTATGTTTTTCAGAAAAAATCAGGGTCAGTTTTCGTGCACAAAGGATTTGAACCCCTTAATCTTATCCAATTTTGAAAAAAATTAGTAGTTTGGAAACTAGATTTAGAGCACTACAATATTTGTTCTTTGATTATCTTCATATCTTGAGTGGATGACTTTCAAATTTTGCCTCCAAGTTAAGGTTCACCTGATTTGAGAAAACAAGTGTCCACTTATACCTCCCTTTTTGACAACCATCTTTGTGCACTTACCCATACATTGTATAACTATTATTTAAAATTGTTGCAACTTCATTATATGCAGAAAAAAATATGTTATTTCTTTATATTATAATCTATTAGTTTTTTTTATCTATAATATAGAAATAATGTGGATGTGTGTATTAAATTTTGATTAATTAAATTCTATTTAAATATAAGGAATTAAAAAAAAAAGATTTGTTTAACTTAAGTACATATTAATAATTTAAGTGATTTTCATACATTTCAATGAGAAAGTATATAAATGTCATTGTGATGTATTCAAGTATTTTAATGTAAAAATTTAAATGTTCACATCATTTTTATTTAATTTTGGTCTAATTTAAAGAAATGTCTTCATACATGTGTATATTGACAAATGACACATTCATGTATGAAGTTAGGTTTATTCGCCTAGCCAAATTGTGTATTCTCATACATGCCCACTCACATCTATAGAAACTCCCATACATGCCCAGTTAAATATACCCATACATGATAATTACCCATCTTCTTTTACCTTTATTTTTACAAAGGAATAGTTATACAAATAATAATAAGTATTTATCTTAAATTGATGTTCATTTGCTATAAGTAAAACTTAAAAAAAGAAGAAGAAATTATTCACTTGAAAGAGATAATTGTTAAATTAAATAAAAGATGGAAATTATTTACTATTAGGATTTAAAGAGAATTAGAAGAGCAGAAAACTGAACAATGAATTCACAAACAAAGACAAAAGAAACACACAATTTATCGTGGTTCGGCAGATTGCCTACGTCCACACTTAAAGCAGGGGAATCAATTATATTGATGACCAATAGTGGTTTGTATATACATAGCTACAAGCAACTTCAAAATACTCATCACAAATGATATTGAAACAGATCTTAAAGAGCTTTACAAATAGAAGATGAAAAGCTAAAGGTTTTGGAGGCAAAGTGGAAGGAGTCCGTCATGCTATCCGATATTGGAAAGGCCGAGAGAAGCTCGACGAAATCAAACTTCTCCCACTTAACAACTTTAGTGAGCACATCAGTAGGGTTCTTTTCAGTGTGAATTTTATCTACATGAAACTTGCCTTCTTCGACCATGTGATGAACATAATGATTGTGAACATCAACATATTTTGACCAAGGCTGAGATGTCTGATACTTAGTCATAAAGATGGCACTACTATTATCACAAAACAAGGCAAAATTTGATTGCTTCAAACCCAACTCACTGAACAAGAGTTGCAACCATACCATCTCCTTGGCTCCCTTAGAAAGAGCTATGTATTTAGCCTCTACAGCCAATTGAGCAATTGTATGTTGTAATTTAGAAGCCCAACTAATCGCTGCCCCAACAAATGTGAAAGCATAAACTGAAGTAGACTTCCTTTTTTCTAAATCTCTGGAAAAATTAGAATTAGTAAACCCTTGCAAGTGTGCCTTTCCCTTCGCAAACCATAAGAAAAGGTCTAAAGTACCCTTCAGATACTGCAAAATATACTTAACCACCTCCCAATGTGGTTTTCTCGAATTAGCCATAAATCTACTCACCACTCCCACAACATGAGCAATATCCAAACTAGTAGACACTATAGTGTACATAAGACTTCCAAGTGCAGATTTGTATGGAATTTTGAACATAAACTCATTATCTTCTTGTGTTTCTGGAGACACCTGGAAATGAGAGGCTAAGGAGATGCATACAGACTTGGCATCCACCATACCAAATCTATCTAATATTTTTTTAATGTAGTCTTGATGAGATAGTTTAAGTTCTCTCTTTTTCCTATCTCGAAAAATAGTCATCCCAAGAATTTTCTTTATTGCCCATAAATCTTTCATGGAAAACTCATTAGCTAAGTGAGTTTTAAGCTCACTAACAATCTTCATGCTTGTGCAAACCACTAGCATATCATCCACATAAAGGAGAAGTATAACAAATTCGCCATTGGGAAGCTTTTTAAAATAGATACAAGGATCAGACTCACAACAAGTAAACTTGTGATCAATCATAAACTTGTCAAATTTGAGATACCACTGTCGTGGGGCTTTCTTAAGCCCATACAAACTCCATTTCAATCTACAATAGAGATGTTCCTGACCCTTTTTAATAAATTCTTTAGGCTGATGCATAAATAATTCCTCATTAAGGTCGCCATGGAGAAATGTCGTCTTCACATCCAACTATTCAAGCTCAAGATCCCAGACTACAACCAATCCCAATATTGCTCAGATGGTAGTCATTTTGACTACTGGCGAGAAAATTTCTTTAAAATTGAGGTCTTGCTGTTAAGTGTATCCCTTGACAACTAGTCTTGCTCAAAATCTTTTCTGACCACCAACATCATCTTTCAGCTTATACACCCACTTATTACGTAATGCCTTTCTGTCAAGTGGAACTGGCACCAAATCCCATGTCTGATTTTGCAATAACATGACCATTTCTTCACACATTGTAGTGTGCCATTTATCATAATCTGTAGTTTTACAAGCTTCTTTATATTTGTAGGCTTTGTTTGATCAAAGATTAACAAAGTGGGCTCAGCTTCTTCATAGAATAATAGTTCATGGTCAGAGAACTTAACTGGAGGTTGCCTCTTCCTGATATATTTTCTCAATTGACTCTCTATTGGAGTACTAGAATCATTCAATTCATTTGTTCTCTATTTATGCAAATCAATTTTGCTTACATTTAATGGTTTATGCCCATGGTGGATTTTACTTTCTGTAGGGTGATCATTCTCAGTATTTTGCATAAGATAGGGTGGATGAAGTCCACACGAGACATGTGGATTCTTGTCCACACTACGAGGAAGCAAGTCACAGGAGTAAGCAGCCACAGAAGCATCCTTTATGGCTAATGTGTCTCAGTGGTACTGTGAGCAGAGACCACGTGAATGGTCTTCCACGAGACCACCACTGATAGCATGTGAGGCTTGTTGAGGTGGTAAGCCCATGGGAGACAGTGAACCCAAGAGAGAGTGAGGTGATGAGACTGTGAGTGAGGTGTGGAGACTTGCGCGGTGTGGGGTGGCATTGCAATGAGTTAGTTTGTGGCACTATGCAGACCGTGACACAACTGAGTTGAAGATGCCTTCTTCAATAGTCTTCCTGCAAGCTTGTGATGGTTTTGAGGAAGGTTGTGATATGTTAGCCGGTCCCCCTGTTCCAAGGTGTGCTATCTCAAATGGCAGTGAGCAGTCATGATAAATGCTTTCTTCTTCATCATTTCTAGTCTGAGAATTGTATTCAACCATGATAGATGACATAGGGGCTCCCACTAGATGAGATATATGAGGCAAAGCACTGGTAGATGTAGAATAATTTTGAAACAAAGACAAGGGAACATACTCTTTATCTGTTTTATTTAAACCCTCCAGCGCAGGGAAGTCTCATGAAAAATTACATCCCTGCTGCGAATAATTTTTTTGTGAATCAGACACCACAACCTAAAACCAAATCGCTCTTCGCCATACCCAATGAAAATACACTTCTATGACTTGGGATCCAGTTTGGTTCTTTTCTCCTTGCGTATATGTGATAAATCTTCACATCCAAACATGTGAAGATGCGAGTATGAAATCCTCTTCCCTTTCCATTCCTCTTCCATAATACCAAAGTCTAATTTAGATGAGGGACTTCAGTTGATCAAATATACTACTTTGTTACAAGCCTCTACCCAAAATTCCTCTCCTAGACCTGCATTTGATAACATACACTGTGCCTTTTGAAGGATTGTCCTATTCATCCTCTCTGCTACACCGTTTTCTTCAAGAGTGAAAGGAACAACCTTACTTCTTCTAATGCCATTGTCAACCCAAAAAACATCAAATTCATGTGAACAAAATTCTCTACCATTATCTGCTTGTAGACACTTAATCTTATGCCCAATATGATTTTCAATTAAAGCTTTAAAAATTATAAATTTTGAAAAAACTTTAAATTTCTTAGGGATCATATAAATCCATACTTTCATTGTACAATCATCAAGAAAGGTGACAAAATAGTTATCTCCTCCAATGTAGGTTACCTCGGTAAGCCCAAAAACATCTGAGTATACAAGCTCCAGTGGTGTTGTCTTCGTATCACACCCACCTTTCAAAAAACTGACTCGCTTTTGTTTACCATAAAGACAATGTTCACAAAAAGCTAAGTCGACAAGTTTGAGACCTAGAAGTTGATTTCTTGTGTGCATAACATGGAGCCCTTTCTTGCTAATATGCCCAACCCTTTGATGTCAAATATCCACTTTGATGTCCTCAATCACTATTGCAGCTCCCACTTCACCATGAGTCTTAAATAAATATAGACTACCCAGTTTATTGCCATTTGCAATCAGCATGGTACCATGAGTTACCTTCCAAGTATCCAGAAGAAAAATTCACATTAAGACCTTGATCAAAGAGTTGTCTAACGGATATCAAATTCCACTTCAATTGTGGGACATGTTGAACATCTTTGAGCAACCATGTTTTACCACCTTCTAATGGTAGCAACACATCACCCTTGCCTATAATTTCACAAGCTTTGTTATCTCCTAAGAAAACATTTCCAAAATGACCTTTTTGTAGTTAATGAATGCTTCAAGAAATGAGGTAGCATGATGGGAGGCACCGGAATCAAGTACCCATGAATTCGGAGTAAGGTTGGTTGTTGATAGGATTAATACACTATCATCTTTATCATAGACTATATTTGCTTTTCTTTCTCACACCTTCTCTTGTGCCCTTTTGTAGTTTCTACAATCCTTCTTTACATGACCAGATTTGCCACAAAATCAACAATCACCATTTATGTTTCTAGACTTCAATCTCCTTGCTGATTTCGAACGTCTATGATAATTATTTTTGCCTCTATTATGGCTCCTACCTCTATTTTTGGTGCTTACCATCGTTAAGGCTTTACCAGATGAAGTTTCTTCATTTTTCCTTCTCAAATCCTCACTGAGAAGAGTAGCTGCCACATCATTAAAAACTAGCTTACTTTTACTAGATATCGATGTGCTAACTACTATTACAATGCCATCCCAATTGCTTCGTAAAGAGCATAATAAAAGAACATCCTTTCTCTCATCATCTTGTGTCATCCCCACCAAAGTTACTTGACTAATCAATGTATTAAGTTCATTGATGTGATTTGACATTGGGTGAACTCACAATAATGGTTCCCACTTTTTTGCCACTTTTGACACTGAGATGAACAATTTTAAAATAATCTTCAACTTCCGACAACTATAACTTTTAAACTATTAAGAATTTGAAGATGATGTAAATTAGTGATTTGTAGAATTATGTCTGTAGATTCTGTATATATTTTTTTCAAATTTTTTTTAAGGATTTTTTTAAAATTTTTCCATCTCCCTCGAAAAGTAGTTTTTTACAACAAACTACATTTTTTAAGAGTGATGTGTCTCCCGAAACTCATAACTTTTTTTCTATAAATGATAAAAACTCAATTTTTTTGAATTTTGGTTTGTAACATCAATATCCAAGGCTTGTAGTTGGTTTGATAGTGATATGTTCAATATTTTTCATTTTATTAAGTTTTGAAGTCCGACTAGTCATAATTCAGACATAGGTTTACGTTTGAACACATAACTTATTCTATATATATCAAAATTCAATTTTATTTTTTTTGTTAGAAAGAAGACATCAATACCCAGGGCTTAGATATTTTTCAGATTTTTTTAAAATTAGTTTCCTATTTTTCCCAATGCGTTGAACAGAGAAGTTCATGTTTGATGAAAAACCTATATTTGGTAAAATTAAAAAAATAAGTTCATAATAAAATCAATATGTAATAAAATTATATTCATTGGAAAGCTTGCTTCGAGGACTATAATACTACATTTTGGGTTGTCAAGATCATTCCATTTGAGCCTTCAACTAGAGGTTTCAAGGCCAAAAATCTACAAAAAAATGTAGAAATTTTCAGAGAAGTGTTAAAAAAGGGGTTCGAACGAAGGGGGGTTCGAGCGAACCCCCTATTTTTAGGGGGGTTCGAATGAAGGGGGGTTCGATCGAACCCCCGCGCTATAATTGAAAAATGACATAAAAGGGCATTAAAGGTGCTTCGCTTCAAAGATGGGGATCGAGCGAAGTGGGGTCTTTGCTCGAACCCCAAAGGGTATTCCGTTCGAACACCCCCACTTCGCTCGAACCCTTCGTAAAATTTTTTTTTCACTTTCGCCAATTTCCTTCGTTGGCAAAAGTGGGAACCAGCTTTGTGAGTTCACCCCATTGCACAACCTTCCTTCATCTTAAGCCTGTACAACCGCTTCATGATAAACACTTTATTGGCAGTCGACGTGGTTGTTAGTTTATCCCATACATCTTTCGTTGTTGCTTCACCCATGACATTGAAGAGAACATTGTTGGACAATGAGAGAAAAATTGTCGCTCTTGCCTTCTTGTCTAATTTTTCCCATTCTTCATCAGCCATTGTAGTTGGCTTCTTTTCTTTCCCTTCAAGTGCAAGTGAAAGGTCTTGCTTTATCAACAAAGACTCCATCTTCACCTTCCATAACCCAAAGTTCTGACCGAAGAACTTCTCTATCCTCACTTCTTCCATGATTTTGGAATTTCAACCACCGAAATCTTAACAATGATCTAACCTCGCTCTGATACCAATTGTTAGGATTTAAAGCGAATTAGAAGAGCAGAAAACTGAACAATGAATTCACAAACAGAGACAAAAGAGACACATAATTTATCGCGGTTTGGTAGATTGCCTACGTCCACACTTAAAGCAAGGGAATCAATTATATTGATGACCAATGCTAGTTTGTACATACACAGCTACAAGCAACTTCAGAATACTCATCACAAATGATAACTATCTCTCTCCATATCTCTTTCTATATCTCTACTTTCTATTTTATATCCGTACTTGTCTCCTTGTTTCTCTCTTCTTTTTGATTTTATACTCTAAACTAGCCACACTATTGGAGAAACTCGATGGCCTCCCTATAAATAGCTCTCTCCATATCTCTTTCTATATCTATACTTTCTATTTATTTGTATATATGCTTATCTCCTTGTTTCTCTCTTCCTCCTTTTTCATTTTCTACTCTAAACTAGCCACACTATTGGCAGGAACTTGACGTGTCTCTTGTTATCTTTACTTTTTTAATTTAAGTTTGTTTTCCTATTAAGTAATTATTTTTTATCTTATATTTAACTTAAGTATTTTACCTTCTAAGTAACTAGTTTGCATCTTTAACTTGGGAGTAAATAATTTCATCTTCTATTTAATTTAGCAATTATCATTTATGTGCATGGTATACATTGTACATTGGATATATTTAATTTGTTTTTTTTTAATACTCTAATACATAACTAATCCTTATATTTATTACATAGTTAATCCTTATATTTATTATATTTATACATACACCTACTGAAATATAGCTATTATCTACCAAGATTCGACCGTTTATCGGTCCATATTAATGTGACTATGGGCTTGACCCTTGCCTTTCTAAAACTTCAATTCAAACTCTAGCCCACTATTGCCATTTTGTTTTTGTACCCTGAGCCAACTAAGTGCATGCTTTGTAAAATTTCAATTTATGTTAGTATTGCATGCATTCATTAGCAATCATCTTACATGTTTGAAGATCTCTCATATAATCTTTCTCATCATAAAACATGAAATGAGCAATCAATGGCAACACATGTCTAATTAGGACATTAATAATAATAATAAAAAGCATAATTAATTCAAGAAAAAATTACACAAAATTTGCTAGATCTCTATTTATTTTTCTCCCTCTTCCTCACCCCCTTTATCTTTATCTCTATTTTTATCTACTCTAAACTAATCACTCTAATGACAGGAACTTGACGCTTTGCGTCTCTTGTTTTACTTTTGCATCAAACACAAATTGCATCAAGGGTATTTTCGTAGATCATTAGTAAGGTTGGAGGCATTCAATTTTGCAATATTTTTATGTGGTCTTCTTCTTGGTGCTTTGTGGTTTGTGTAGAGTTAGTGGGGTTCCTATTGGCTTCTGGAGATATTTCTTCTATTGGGAGGTATTCCAATACCTTAAGTTTATGGCATTCATGGACAAATAATCAGATATTTCAAGTCTAGCATTTTCGGATGCCTTGGAGTAGGAAGGTTCTTCTTCTAGTATGTATGCTAGGTCAACAAAGTCTTTCTATGTGGGTGGTGCATCAAAATAAAAAAATAAAAAATGATTGTTTGGAGAGGAGCCATGATCATCCTATTTTGGTCATCCATTGAATTTAGTTTTGGAAGATTGTTTCTTACTTGACCAACCATGCTCTAATTTGTAAATTTATGGGTCTCCATACTTGTTTGACAACATTAGAATCTTAGATTCGTCAAACTTGGCAAATTGAAGGGAATATGGAGGTCATGCTGGCTACAAATAATTATTTTATGGTGGTTTTTTCCTGCATGGCTAATTGAAATAAGGTTTTGAGGGTGGCCCTTACTTTTACAGTCAAATTGGTCTATTTATCATACCCTAGGATATAGGTTTCAACTTGGTTGAGGAGCTCCCTTCAAGGGTACCTGTATGGGTGTGTCTTTTGCAACTTTTGTTGGAATTATAGTGATATGACATTGTGCAAAGGATTGCTCTTTTTCTTGTGAAGATAGTTGAAATAGCTTAGCATAGAGACATAAAAGTAATTACCTATTCTTGTATTTGTGTAGAATTGAATTTGAGTATCATTTATGAGAGTCAATCAAAAACTTTCTAGGCTCTTCTTATTGGATTCAACAACTAGACAAAAAGTTCTAGGCTCTTCTTATTGGATTCAACAACTAGACTATGAAACTATACCTTTTCATTGTCTAATTTGTCATGAGTATGGTCACCTTTAATGAAAATTCCCTAGGGTTAAGAAGTCCTCCATTTCTAGTAATCTTATTTCTACCATTGCTCCAAAGGTGGATAAAGTAAAACCTAGGCTATGATAGGGGTTAGAAGAGAACCTTCAAGGACAAGTAGAATGATGAGGTATTTAATCGCTTTGAAGTGCTAAAGGCTCTGACTCAAGAAAAAGGGATTCTAGTTGATTTGTATTTTGGGGCTGCTACCATGAGAATGGATGTTTTGCAAGACTAAGCAAATGATAATGAAATTCTACCTTCTATTAGTATTCAGGAACCTTATTTACCTTCCAACACTCTTAATGTGTTAGTGCCAATTGGTTCTACAAATGCAAGTTATGATATAGTTATGGCATATATCATTAAGAAGACTTTGGATTCAAGCAAAAGAAGTGAATCATCACAAGCTCTAGGATTGTAGCAAAGATATTTCAAAAATGTTCCTTTAGAGAAACCTTCTAAGGTTGGTCGTAAGAAGGATCAAGAGAAGATCACATTAGCTAGGGATTTGTTTGTAGAATCAAGGTCCACGCAACCAAGTGACTTTCATTTCTCCCAATGTCACCAATGATTGTACTCTCTTGGAATGAATTGAAGTTGAATAGCACTCCTATAAAAAAGGCTATTCTGGATTTGGTTATTTCTCATTCTTTGCATATTGTTTGTATTCTAGAAACTAAGTTATCGGTAAATAGCATGATGTAAGGAGCTACTAGCATTTGGAGGTTTGGCAAATCCTAGTGCATTAGGGCTCTTGGTTGTTCAAGAGGTTTGGCTTTCTTTTGGGATCTAAAGAAGATTTCTTCATTATGGTGGATTTCTAGTTGTTCCTCTATTTCAATGATAGCTAGCATCAAGCTTGTATTCTAGAGAACTTATTTTGTTTACTAATGTTTACGCCCTGGCTGATCTCCATGGAAAATATTTTCTTTCATCTCACATAAAGTATGTTTGGTCTCTTGCTCATTTTCTTCCTTGGATTATGGTTGGTGACTTTAATATTGTGTTTAGTTTGGATGGAAAAAGGGGAGGGGTTGCTAGGTTATAACCCTCTTCTATTTTCCTATGGGAGAATATGGAGCTATTCAATTTAATTGATGTGAAACTATCTAATGGTATCTAAAATTGGAATAATAGAAGTTGTGGGGTAAGTCTATTTCTAAGCAATTGGATAGATATCTTGTATCTTACTTTTGGGTTGGGGATAGATGGAACACCTCTTCTGACATTATTGATTTGAGGGAGTCTAATCATTGGTTGGTCAAATTTTTAGTGACCTCTTTTAGCATTCCTAAGAACCCCTCATTTAAGTTTCAATTCATGTGGCTTTGAGACTCTTCATTTAAGGATTTAATGATTGATTGGTAGATACAAGGCAATCTTTATTATTTTACAACAATGTATTCCTTTGTTAAGAAGTGGTATATTATGACTTACAACCTTAAAAGGTGGAATAGATAGTCTTTTGGTAATCTTAATGTCACTAAACAGGCAATTCAAACACATCTGGATGATATCACCCACCAAATCTAAGATCATGTGTTAACAGTCGATCTATGTGGAGAAAAGTCTCTATTTTTGAAGGACTTAGAGGAGTGGGGAATTTGTGACGAAATTTTTTGGAAGAAAAAGGAATGGATTGACTAGCTTCAAAATGGTGATAAAATTACAACTTTCTTTCACAACTCGATTAAAGATCAGAGGAAAGGGAATTATAATTTATCCCTTTTTAGTTTGGAAGGTAATAAATTGACATCTTCGTGAGAGATGTCTCACGAGGCTACCCAATTCTATTCAAGTCCGTTGACTAAGGATTCCCCTCTTGTTAGAGATGAGGAGAATTGATTTTGAATTTATTCCATCTTTAGTCTCTAGTGAGATGAATGAAGCATTACTTCATCTAGTCACCTTCTCAAAATTGGAAAAGGTTATTTTTGGGGATGATTAAAGGAAAAGCTTCTAGTCTTGATGGTTTCCCAAAAGCATATTTTCAAGAATTTTGGGATATTATTAAATTTCATTTTTTGGAGGTGATTCAGGAGTCACCACATAGAAAAGAAATTCTCCGTGCCTTGAACTCTACTTGTTCTTATTTCGAAAGAAGAAGGGGATAAGAGTTTGGACCAATTTAGACTCATTTCTCTTTGTTGTTGGAAGGCGAATTCTAGATGGAGTAGTGATTTCTATTGAGGCTATTCACTCTATGGCAGTGTCTAAGGAAAAACCCATGTTCATTAGACTAAACATGGTTAACGCTTATGACAAGGTTAAATGATATTTCTTGCATAAAATTCTTATTACCTTTGGATTTAGTAATGAATGGGTGAAATGGACTATGGGTTTTGTGACTTCTACCTCTTTCTCCATCATTATGAATAATGAGTCATCTAAGTTATTCAGGGCTTCTAGGAGCTCCGCTAAGGGGATCCTTTATCTCCCTGTTTGTTTATTCTTATGGTAGAGGGACTAGGAAGATTCATTAAATTTTGAGTTTCACAAGGTTTAATTTAGGGCTGGAATTGAGGTAATTTCTTGTCAGTTCATTCTCATTTACAGTTTGTGAATGATTCTAGTGTAATCAGGGTTGCTCAAATTCATGAAGCAGAGAATTTCATGAAAAATATTGGATATTCATTTAGCTACATCGGGATAAAAAGGCAATAAACAAAAATATTCTATCTACTTTTTCAATATTCCCAAGCCTATTCAAATAAGGATCACCAATATTTTGAGTTTTTAAATTGGGTCCCTTCCTTTAGTCTATCTTGGTATTTCTCTTGCAGTGTGCACTCAGCTTAGGAGGTATTGGTAGGAGTTGTTGAATCAGTTACCTAGGAAGCTTAATCACTGGACTTGTAGATGGCTCTTCACTCCTGGAAGGGCGACTCTTTAAGAAATCAATGATTCCTGGGATCTCCCTATGTACAAGTGCTTTGTCTAGGTGGATCCTGAGTACTTTATTGAGGAATTTGACACACTTTCCTGACAATTCCTTTGGAGTGGAAACTTGCTTAATTCTAAGTGGAGCTTAGTTAAGTGGGAGTCTTTTGTTTGGTCAAGGAGGGATTGGCCTTCATTTAGTAGCTTTGAATGGGAAAGTACTTGCTACTAAATTATATTGGTGATGGTACACAAGATAAGATCGGGTCTAGGTGAGAATTCTTACCACTTAGTATCTAAGAGGGTCTGACAATTTAGATGTTCCTTGATGTCATATGAAAGGAAAGGGATCTATGATTTGGCATACTCTAAATATTGGAACAAAGCTAATTAAACAAGGGCTTTTTTGGATATGTAATAAGGACTTAAAATCTTTATTTTGGTTTGATTCCTAGGATGACCACCCTCCAATCCATTCAATGTATATGTAATTGTAGTTCCTCTATGATATATTTACTACAGTTGAACAACACAAGTTGGTTGATTGCAAGATTGTTTAGTACTTGGGACAAATGTCTATTTGTATATGGAAAGATCCCCAAGAATGGTCACCTAGTGGAGCAATGGGTTCTTGACAAGAGTTATATTAGATTCTTGCTAGTAGGGAGTACAACTCCCTTACAAGGGGGGATATTCTAGCATGGGGTCGAGATTGTATAGGTAAGTACTTTGTGTCTTTAGGATACTTGGAGTTAGAAAAAAGTGTAGAACAAGTTTTCTTGGCCTAAATGCAAATTTTTTCTTGTAGTTGGTTATTCAAAATAGATGCCCCACTTGGCATAATTTACTCAAACACGGTTTTTAGGGGCCTTCTTATTGTGTATTGCATTTTAATAATGAGGAATGTACTCTTCATTTTTTCTTTGAATGTTCTTTCTCTAGGGAGATTTGGCATCTCTGGTGGGGAGTTTCAAATTAAGCATGTTTGCATGTTTCTTCATTGACTGAGTTTTGGGATTGTTTGGGTAAGCCTCCAACTAGGATATATTTTCTTCAGGTTGCCTGGGGTATTGGGCCTTCACTCACTATCTAACATCTTTGGTTAGAAAGGAATCACAAGATCTTTCAGAAAAATAAATTGTCTGTTTAACAATTGTGGTGGAAAACTATTCAATCTATTTAGGAGATTGTCTCAGCTAAGTGTGATCTTTTTTGGTGTTGTGGATCCTAGCATGATGTGGATATTTTAAGGTTTAGCTTCTTTTCTCAGAGGATGGGTACTTCTATGAGTGTAAGATGTCGACATGATAATTAGACTAAGAGAAAAATTGATCGTGTGGGTGGATGGCTTCCTCCCCCTCGAGGAGTTTTGAAGATAAATATTTATGGTTTTTCTTGGGTAGAATCCTAGTCATGCTGGTATAGATGGTCTGGGTAGGGATAGTTTGGTTGATGTGAAGTTTTTCTTTTCAGTTTATAAAAGGCTTCACACAAATAATTTCTTGGAGGCTCTTTCCATCTTCTATGATATGGATAGAGGTGGTGCTCTTGATTGGAAAAAGGTTTCTTTGAGAATCTGATTCACAAGTCATGGTGCATATGTTGAATGAGTAGCAATTGGAGGATGCTAATTGGCATTTAGGTGTTATTATTAAACAAATTCTAAGATTGAGTGGATCTTTTAAATCTATTACCTTCTCTCACATTCTTAGGGAGTGGAATAGGGTAGTGGATTGTTTGGCCAAATGGGCATTTAAACAAATGCAGGGGTGGTATATAGTGGATAGGGGATATTTGTCTTTTGATTTATCTCATGTGTTTGAGCAATTAGTTGTGGAAGATAGAAATATGTAATTGTTTGATCTTTGTTGGACCATTAGCCATTCTTGCTTTGTAACTCTTTCCCATGATTGATAAATTTTTACCACTTTTGTGTGAAAAAATATATATACAACTAGAGTAACAATTTTCAAATGCATTGTGATATAATGACATTTTTGTATTACTTTAATGTCCTGCCATTTCATTCATTTTTTAAATTATTTTCAAATTTGACTGATTGATTCAAATTTTATTTTCTAATTTGTCTCTTGATTCAATTGCTACAAATATTATTTTTTTATAGCAGAACGGTTGTATACAACTGAACAAACATTTTTAAACAACATTTTGATAAAATGTCAATGCACATGCGATTCATCGGTGGATTGAAGTTAGTGAAAACCATGGGAGGATGTCCACCATACCTAGCCCATTATATATTCTGTGTAGGGTGAAGAAGCAAACGGGTTTTAGTATGTATCAATCATATAAGCATCATGTTTAATTCAGCTGCGGTATTTGATCCATCTGAGGGCACTTCGAAAAGGTTTCGAGTTCCTGTTTTTTCAAGAATTGGCGTCTCAGCACCTTCACAGCCTTCCTGAAAGGTATATCAGGTCAGAAAAAGAGCGCCCAAATGACTTTCCTCTTCATCAGATTGCCATCGCCATAATTGATATGGACACGTTTTTGAGCGATTCGGAGCTCTGCAGGCAAAACGAATTGGAAAAATTGGGTATCGCATGCCAGCAATGGGGATTTTTTCAAGTGGGAACCTTCAAAATTAATTATAAATTAAACAGTAGAGTAAACAAGTGTTTTGGGAGAAACTGTGTATATTTTGTATCTATGTTTCTAACTGACAACAATTTTAAAGCAGGATCCTTAAGAGTCTTGCCTTGTAGGTCCTTTCAGTAATCCGGTTTTGGGGGTCGATGTTTTAGCATCCTACTCCCGTTTTGAACTAGCATAAGAGGTAGTTTCCGTGGTACACCTATAATTTCTAGAAGATGATCCATCCTATATTACTTCAAGATTTTGAATTTTATTTTTTCCAATAAGAAAATCAGGAGAGGCCTTCCTTGTGTACAGAAGGATTTTAGAAAATATCTCCTGTCTTAGAATATGGGAGTCGTTTGAAGATCCTTACAGTTGTCAACCTTGTAGTAATACAAGCTATTTATCATAATTATGATGTCATTGCCCTTATAATGGGATTAGTTTCCAAATTCTCTATCCTCTTGCCTTGCTTACTTTGCTGAGAGATATACATGACATTATGGCAGGCTGTCAATCATGGAAGTCCTGTGTCTATGATGGAAAGAATGAAGAAAATTGTGAGGGAATTCGTTCAGCTACCGTTAGAAGAAAAGCTCAAGTACGAAATGCAAGAGGCTGAAGGGTATGGCCAGCTCTTTGTAGCCTCAGATGACCAAGTTCTAAACTGGTCAGACATCGTGTTCTTGACAAGTCTCCCTACAGAGAATAGAAAGATGAAGTTTTGGCCAACAACACCAGCGGATTTCAGGTACCTAAATATTTATTAATTCAGGCAGCAGCCATACCATCCTGACATCACGTTTAATTTATATATGATTTTGAATCGAGTATTTGCAATGTCGAACGAATCTAATTTTCCATGATATACATATGGTGCTGTATAATTTAATGGGCATACTCAACTAATCATACCATTTAGGCAATTATAATAACTTTCTCATAAAATTGTTGCTGAATTTTGTTTTGGAGTGGGTAATGTACACTCGTACAATAAAATTTGAAGCTCAACTCCCCAGTTCTTCAGAACTCTGCATCTAACACTACGGGCAAAAGATTTTTTAGGAAAAATCTCTACAAAGTATACCATCTGCCTTTAAAACCTCGCTAAACTATTTCAGATGTGTTGGAATTATAATCCCAACTACAGTTGTGTATTGGCTGTCCTGTTTTATGTGCAGTTCCTTAACCTCGGTATGGGTAGCATTTAATAGGATTCAACTCTTTCCTCTGCTTTGTCCTGTTTTCTATTGCTTGATATATTCTGTTTTCAGTTTTGTTTTCGACGTAAGGAGCTGAAGCTTTTATATAAGGCGGCTGAGTCTTTTGTTTTTTATGTGACTGTAAAAAGAAAGAGCAATGTTGTCTATTGTGTGTAAACAAGCCTATTGTCTGAAGCTTATTTTGAGCTCTGATCTGAAATAGAGCATTCTGTTATAAACATTTGTTTGTAAACAGAGTTGAAGCTCTTTGTGTTTAATTAATTTAAGCACTTTTCACTAGAACTATGAATTGGAGGGGGTTTTTAAAGGGTTTTCAAAGTAACCCAAAGCCTTGTACAACCAAAAAAAAAAAAAAAAAGAGAAAGCAACAACAATAAAGCACATGGAAACACTATGGAACTAGCTTTAAGACTAGAAAGGCCCCATGAAACAAAATAGTAGAACAATAGCACAGAAAGAAGCCAACGTTGTCCAAAGAGCTCCGAAGATAAGTTTGACCCAAATGGATCGTTCATATTTTCTTTGAAAAACCAATCTCAGTCAAAGCAGAAGCATGTGTAATATTTATATCTTAAAGTAGGGTCTTCTCAAGTCCTCAACAAATCTATAGCATCAGGTTAGTGCAGGATCATGGGGGACCAAAAAGTGGCGATGTAAGAAAAATAGCCTTTTTCACTTGCCTAAAAATGCGAAAATCTGTGTTGACTTTTTGCTTGGCCCAGTGTCAGTACACCTTGGCATGGTAAACACCTAGAAAAATTGGATATCCGATTTTTATAGATAATTTTAAATTAAAAAATAAATTATATATAATATTTAATATATTATATAATATATAATATAATATAATAATACGTATTATATAATATATTGTTATTTTAAAATAATTTAACTATAAAAATCGGATATTCGATTTCTCTGAGACAATAAAAGAGTACTATGATAGCCCATGGGTTATGTTTTGCCCACGAGCTATGCGAATTCAAGGAAATCCGATATCCGATTTTGTGACCCAAATTTGCAAAAATATCCAATAGAAGGTAGGATTTTTATTGTTTTTCATCATTTTCATTCAAAATTTTGCAATTTTTTAATGTTTATTTGTTTTTCATTCAAAATATGTTTTTTCATGAAAACTAGGTTTTTTTAAATCAAATACAAAATTGTTCAAATTTAATAACTAAATTCAATTGTTTACAATCAATTAGGTTAAAATGGGGGATAACAGTGAAAACATTGATCAACCACAACCGCAACAACCAAACCCTCCTGCACAAAACCCTCCTTTTCCATACGCCCTCTCAATTTAGGATTTAATTGCACAAAATTTGAACCAATTGAGAGGGACTACAGATGTCTATCGTAGGATCCCTCGCCTGAACCCATTGTTTGATCCGGGCTCATGTCCATCATAAAGAGTATAGAAATCGTCACTGATGAGCACAATGCTGCTCTTTTGTGGTGAGTTTCTATGAGGGAGAAATATGCAGATGGCTTGTCCTATAAGGAGATCAAGGATCTCGAGATAGCCAAAGCTGATATCACCGCATTGTTTGTGAATCCCCACTCTGGTAAACCCATAGACCCCCCAAAAATAAATTTTTTTAATAAATATTGTGAAAAACTTTGGGATCGTTGGTGGATGGTTTTCAATAAACCACCCAACAACAATCTTGATGTCCCTTTAAACTTCATCAAAAAATTGTATGTTGAGCTTGTTTTAGGAAAACATGTGAACTACTTGGACATCCAACCTTTCTAGGGTGTGGGTTTAGGTATGTGCCAAGATAGACCTGGGGCAGTCAGAGTAGTCCAAGGCCCATATGTCCCCCCTCCTTTTGATCCCCCACCTCCAGCACGACATCCAGATATCATCTGTGAGGCGGCATCACGTACCATATCGTCTATTCACTCTTTGAGTAGCCTTTTGGTTTCTCAGGCTGTGGTAGTAGCTTAGCCTTCTTTTGATGGTAGCAATGCATCCAGTGGCGCTGACATGTCCTCCTCGGCTCCACACATTTATGTGCCCCATAGTTGTGTCATATGTGGGCACCTATGCTTGGATCAATTTGGACATCTGGTTGATCCTCCTATGGACACTGCAAATTATGAGGTGCATGAGATGCACAATGCACCAGATTTTATGACAAGGACTGCAGGATACCCTGGAGAGTCCTCGCATGCTAGAAGCGAAGAGGTACCTTCATCATACATTGATGATGTAGTGGTAAGATTTGTATTTTCCCAGTTCATTATGTAGTTTAAATGAATGTTTATAATCTAGATAATATTAAGTACTAATGTTTATTTACATGATCTATTTAACAGTTGATGACAGAGGAGGAGTTGACATAGATCCAGGAGGGCACCTTGACAACCATTTCATTTTGCCTTGATAGCTTTAGGGTACATATATTATCGCACCTAGTCATTTGTATTTTATTGTAGATACATTCTCATCATTCATATTGGAATTAATTAGAATATGTAGTAACTTGCAAGTATATCTCATTTTACTCTTGTAGGGCACAAGTAGCATGAGTGTGGGGTTGTGCGATTTGAGATCTGGTAATGTAGCTGGAGACAAGGGAAAGGTAATTGTATGCAAATATGATTGAATGAATAGTTTAAATAACTTATAATAATTATACATGTCTAGAAAGAGATTGATAGTTTCACATACTTGTTGTCTATATGTACAAAAAATTCTTGGCTTCACATCCTTGTTGACTACACCCACTATACCTGAAGATGATGAAGAAGAAGAAGAATAAGAATAAGAGATGCCTTAGGTACATGTGTTTATTTTATTTTGTATTTAGTAGATATAATTCATTATTATCAGTGACAATTATATGCTAACTTGTATCAATATCATGTTTGTGAACATATGTAGGTTGTGTATGAAAATATTGAAAACATGCCTCCTCTACCAAAAACATACATCAAGAGTCCTCCAAAGATGAAGAGAAAATGTGGAGATGAGGTAAAAAAGAATAGTTCAATTATAGCTCATTTTTATGTTAACTTTTTGAATGTGAGTTATATAATATAACTAATCTTAATCGTGGTTTATTTTTTCTTATGCAGGATCCTTTAGAGCCGGGCAGTGCAGCGAAGAGGATCGATTTTGATGATCCATCAGTAGCTTGGGGTTATATAGATAGTTTTGGGATGCTTACATGTCTAGTTGGCATGTATATTTTGTATATGAACATACATTCACGTATATAGACATACATTTTGTTCGAGCTAGTGTTTATGCCATATTTGTGTATGGACATACACTTGTAATCATTTGACATTTTCATATATACAAAAGTTGATATTTGATCATAAAAATTGTTGCTCATGTGTGCATGGTGTTATCATTTTAAACTTTAATCTTCAATCCAATAATTAAAAAATGGTTAATAATGGTTATTTAATGAACAATACTATTCATTTCATTTCATCGTAAGTGTTGTTTGTATAATCTTCAGATTATATATAATTCATTTCATCTAAATCATGTTAAATTTGGTTGCCTTTGGAAACTTCACCAAATTTAATGACCTCCTTGCTCATCGGGCCTCAACAAGGTCAAATTTGGAAGACAAGTGTATTGATGGATTCTCAAAGCAAATAAGGTGAAATATAATCAGTTTTTATGTTATAAGGTTATCTAGACCAATATTTGTTATGTCTAGTCATAGGTTACTCATATTGGCAAAATTGCTCACGATTGCTCAAAAGTTGTAAAAAGTTGTCAATGGGGCATTCATGTGTCGAAATGATTCATCTCAGTTTTTCAAGATTTCCTATGGTTTTATTATGGCAACATTTTTTTAGTTGGTGAAAAAATCGTCAGTCTCATTCAATCAAATGTTGTTATGTGGCCAATTTCTTATTTTGCTCATTGTGATCACAAACTGTCAATTCTAACATGTCCTGTTGGGCATTCTTACCCTATGCATGCTCCTATTTTTCCCCTGTCTCAGTTAAACGCTTGGGGCCATACCCTACCGATGTCATCCCTTGAGCGCCCTAAGTACTAAAAATTGTGAAAATTTAATGGGCCCTAACTCAGAATCCATGGCACATGCGAATGATCCATTTCAAGGCCACGAGAGGGATTCCTACAAAATTATATCTCATTTTTTTAGTTGGCAAAAAAATCGTTAGTCTCATTCAATCAAATGTTGTCGTGTGGCCAATTTCTTGTTATTCTCATCGTGATCATGAATCGTTGGTTCTAACATGTCCAATTAGGCATTCTTACCCTCTGCATACTCCTATTTTTCCACCCCACTCGTTCAAACACTCGGGATCATACCCTATCGGCATCATCCCTTGAGCACCCTAAGTGCTAAAAATTGTCAAACTTTGATGAGCCCTAACTTAGAATCTGTGGCACTTACAAACAATCCATTTGAACCTAAGGGGCCACAAGAGGGGTCCCAACAAAAGCCTATCTCAGTTTTCCAAGATTCCCTATGGTTTTATTAGGGCAACATTTTTTCAATTTGTGAAAAAATTGTCACTCATTCAATAAAATTTGTCGCATGGCCAATTTCTCATTTTGCTCATCGTGAACATGAACCGTCGGTTCTAAAAATTCTAGTTAGGCATTCTTACCCTATGCATCCTCCTAATTTTCTCCCCCACCCGGTCAAACAGTCGGGGTCATACCCTACTCGCATTGTCCCTTGAGTGCCCTAAGTGCTAAAAATTGTCAAACTTTAAAGGGCCTTAACTTTGAATCTGTGGATCTTGCGAACAATTTGTTTGAACCTACATGGCCATGAGAGGGGTCCCTACAAAATCCTATCTCATTTTTTCAAGATTCCCTACCATTTTATTAAAGCAACATTTTTTCAGCTGGTGAAAAACTTGTCAGTCTCATTCAATCAAATGTTGTCAAGTGGCCAATTTCTCGTTTTGCTTGTCCTGATCATGAACTGTTGGTTCCAACATGTCCAGTTAGGCATTCTTACCTATGCATGCTCCTATTTCCCCCCCACACTCGGTCGAACGCTTGGGGTCATAACCTACCGACGTCATCCCTTGAGTGCCCTAAGTGCTAAAAATTGTAAAATTTGAAGGGCCCTAAGTCAAAATTCATGGCACCTGCAAAGGATCTGTTTGAACCTAGGAGGCCATGAGAGGGGTCCCTACAAAAGCCTATCTCAGTTTTTCAATATTCCCTATGGTTTTATTATGGCAACATTTTTTTAGTTGGTGAAAAAATCGTCAATCTCATTCAATCAAATGTTGTTGTGTGGCCAATTTCTCATTTTTCTCATCGTGAACACAAACCGTTAGTTTTGACATGTCTAGTTAGGCATTCTTATCCTATGCATTCTCCTATTCTGCCCCCCACTCGGTCAAACGTTTGGGGTCATACCCTACTGATGTCATCCCTTGAGCGTCCTAAGTGCTAAAAATTGTCAAAATTTGATGACCCCTAACTCAGAATCCATAGAACTTGTGAATTATCTATTTGAACCTATGGGGCCATGAGAGGGGTCCCTAAAAAAGCCTATCTCAGTTTTTCAATATTCCTGACAGTTTTATTAAGGTAACATTTTCTCAGTTGGTAAAAAAATTGTTAGTCTCATTGAATCAAATGTTGTCACATGGCCAATTTCTCATTTTGCTTGTCGTGATCACAAACTGTCGGTTCTAACATGTCTAGTTAGGCATGCTTATCTTATGCATGCTCCAATTTTTTTCCCCCACTCGGTCAAACGCTCGAGGTCATACCCTACCAACGTCATCCCTTGAGTGCCCTAAGTGCTAAAAATTATCAAAATTTGATGGGCCCTAACTCAGAATCCGTGGCACCTGTGAACAATCTATTTGAACCTACGAGGCCACAAGAGGGGTACCTACAAATACCTATCTCATTTTTTAAAGATTCCCTATGGTTTTATTAAGGCAACATTTTTTCTTTTAGTGAAAAAATCGTCAGTCTCATTCAATCAAATGTTGTTGTGTGGCCAATTTTTCATTTTGCTAGTCATGATCATGAACCATTGATTCCGAAATGTCCAATTAGGTATTCTTACCCTATGTATTCTCCTACTCCCCCCCCCTCTCGCTCGAATGCTCGGGGTCATACCCTACCAACGTCGTCTCTTGAGTGCCCTAAGTGCTAAAAATTGTCAAACTTTGATGGGCCCTAAATCAAAATCCGTGGCACCTGCGAATGATCTGTTTTAACCCACAAGGCCAAGAGAGGGATCCCTATAAAATCCTATCTCATTTTTTCAATATTCCCTACGATTTTATTAGGGAAGCATTTTTCAGTAGATGAAAAAATCGTCAGACTCATCCAATGAAAAAATATAGATAAACAAGCATTACACTGTAGACACATAATGATCATCAATATTTCCATGTATTATATACACTCAATTACCATTACACTTTCATGTGACATCCATGAATGAATATGCAAACATGATTTTTCATCATTATCAATACAACTACACCAATGTACTCATGTATAAATATATTGTATATCATCAATATATCTAAACCAGTTTGCTCATGGACATCGTATATCATCATAACAAAGTTACATAAATTCACATCCATATATAAATACAACATCCCACTTCATCTGTATTGGACATCCTCATGTCCGAAGAGAAAAGGTTACGTAGAGCAATGCCTGCATATAAATGAAGACCAAAATAAGCAACCTTTTTATGCAGAATGAATGTGCTACAAGAAACAAATTAGAACACTTAATACAAATTATTTGGTCAAATTATAAATAGATCATTTGAAACATGTTTAAGACATACAAGATTGTATAATTATGAAACTTACCAGTTTCTCTGCAAATTCTACAAGCATAACTTTGAAGAAAGAACCATGTTGATTAAAGCCCTTCTGAATACATTTCTCATTGCATTTTCTGCTTGGTTGAAGACGATGGTAGATATTTTCATTTCTGAATAGCAATACATTCACTTGACATAGTTTGTGAAATTTTATAAAATTTAATCACATTGACAAAGTGAGGGACTTAGTGTTTACACACAAAATGTAATCTCATTAATGCACACAGAGCATACGATGTTATTTTTGGCTATAAATTTTTGCAGCTCTTGAAAAGAAAACTTAAAAAGTAGCTAAATATTGATAACCCCAAGGAATATGCACCATCAACAAGGGTAAACTAGTCAATGACAAATGATCTAGCATGAACCTATATTTTAAAGAATTGTTAGTCTACACATAAAATGCATGCATGAACATAAAGGCTTTATGATAATCATTTTAACTGAACTACATGATAATAAATGAAAAGGTGGGATTATATACCATAAAAATATGTCCCTTCGAATTATATCGAGTGAACCCACTATGTTGATGCAAAAATCATAATGCGATAGTGTTGTATATCATCAAAAATACCTGCATGAGCATAAAAGTTTTGCGATAATTATATCATCAAAAATTGTCAAATAGTGTTGTCTATTATCAAATAATTTAATTCTCATCAAATGCATGATAATAAGGCATGTTGGAAAATACATCCCTTCGAATTATATTGAGTGTACCTGCTATGTGCATGCCAAAACCATGTTACAAAAAAAAGGTTCATCAATAGACCTGAATTTTGAACACATCCTCAAGATACACATAACAAACTTTAACATCAAGGTTTTATGATCATTGTTTGAAATGAAATGCATGATAAAAAAAATAAGACACCATTAAAGACCTACTACTCAAGTTTTCCTGAAGGGTCATCTCTTTGCTTAAGAGTATCCAGTATTGCTTCATGATCAACAACAATCACTGGCCATAGCTCTTTGGTCTTTGATTTTGTTTGATGCTTCAATAACTTGACATTTGTAGCTATAATAAGGTGTGAATACATGAGAATGGTTTAGTGTCTCTCATAGTCTTCAAATGTAGGTATGCCATTCTTGCTAATCATGTATGTTCGCAACCAAGTTCCCACAACAACAACTGAACCTGTAGGATATGTGAACCCAACATCATCTGTCACTGGTTGTGTTAGCTTCTATTTTCCCTGTACACATTATGCCAACCAATATTCTGATCTCTCTTCATTCCCTTGCGATGCAACAACTGCAAAAACATGTCCTAGCTATACAAATCTGATAGACGGTCATACTCAAGAGAACTTTCCATGTCATCGTTTGACAAGGATATTGTTTGAGATAAAGTAGTTAGATATTGTGGAACCCACGTATCAACCCATTCACTTGACTTGCACTGATCCCAATCACACTAAACACCTTTGACAAAAAAAATCCAACACTTGTGTCCTAATGGTGCATGTACTTGCATCTGAGCTGAGAAATGAATTTATCTTTGAAGAATATTTAATTGTTTGACAATCCAATCTATCTCCCACTATGCCCTCCTCAACCAACCAAAAGAATCTAGTCACTACTGAATCAAGAGTACCTCCATGTGACAGTGTTGAACTAAACCAATC
Organism: Cryptomeria japonica; assembly: GCF_030272615.1. NCBI lineage: Eukaryota > Viridiplantae > Streptophyta > Pinopsida > Cupressales > Cupressaceae > Cryptomeria > Cryptomeria japonica. The sequence continues at coordinate 718,173,344 of NC_081409.1, read as the reverse complement.
AACAATAGAACGTGCATCAGATAAATTTGCACTTGAAATCCTCAATTGCTCCTTAACTAGAGTTCTCATCGAACATGCACCTACTCCATCATGCTCCCCCTTCCCATGTCGTGCCTCAAAAAACACCAAACATGATTTATATGCCTCTCTACATACATTCTACTCAACCAATAAAACACATGAGCATTCTTGAATTAACCCGTACAGTTATCTAACCATATGAGATGTCAATCAATTGAAATATCTTTCTCATGCAAAAAATAAAAAAAATTCTTGAAAGATTGTTGCACATACTCGGAGGAGTGTGATCTATCATAACTCATATAAAAATGATACTCCCTGATTATCTTCCTATCCTCTTCTATACTATCAAGAGCATGTCTATATGTAATGTGCACAAAAATAACAATCTGGAGTGAATTGTACTACTGAGACTGTACCTCATTCTGTGGTTGCAATGTATACTTCTCTGCAAAATCAACCACCGATACAATAGTGCCAATTGGGAAAGAGTTCTTACACATCCCAAACTATTGATCCAACCACTAAGACCTATGGGTGTGCCTTGCATAATTGTAGAAAATATTTTCCTTAAAATCCAAAATAAAATCAGCAACACTCACTTCTCTTGAGACTAATTCTCATCTAGAACCTTCAACTCCACTTTTAAAAGTATATTTCACTGTCTCATATCTTTTTTTCTCAATATAATTATTTCCAAACTCATGTTCACTGCCCTCATGTAAACATGAAACAAACTTTAACAACCCACCACATTGTGAGCACTTCTCATTCAAACAATCATTTCTATAGAAATAGAAACCATCATCTCTAGGGCATAAAAATAGATGTTGAAAGTCTCTTGATGATCTTGAAAATAGCATTACACCAAACTCCTGCAACATCTCATTAGTATGCATCATAGAACGAATATGGCATAAAAGTTCATGGTACATTGAAATCTCCACATGGTACTTGAAACAACAAGTATTACAAATCTTAAGAGGTACACAATAAGATGGCTTCAAAGATTCAAAGACCCTTTGTGATATTTGCAAAGTTGGATGTACTTCACAAATTTTTTTGTACAACATTGTTTGGCTTGATTCCAAGAAATGTTTGGGATGTGGTGTGCAGTCTTGGTTTTCAATTCTTAATTTCAAAACATCGTTTACATTGGGTGATACTCTAGAATTAGAATGCCAAAATTGTTGAATTCCCTGTGTGGTTGAAAGTGAGATTAGGGCATGCTTGCTTAGTGTCACTTCTAGGGTGGTACAATTTCGCACCTACTTTAGCACCCGCCTTGGTCATTTTGCATTGCATTTCCCCTTTAGCACTTAATTAATCAAATTAATTAGGTCTAAGGTTCTATTTTATCATCTCCCATATCATAAAGTTGGGCCCTTTCATTAAAGTGTGCCCCTTTCATTTTATTCTTCCAATACATCATTTAATCAAAAACCCTAATTAGGTCCTATTTTGAACTTGGGGGCTTGATTTCGGGGGTCAAAACATCTCAAAATCACCTGTAACTTTGGGATTCTCTCTAAAATCATCATATCTGACGGCCCTGAAAATTTGGTGAAAAGTTGTCAGGACCATGGCGCCCGGAGTGCACATGGTCCCAGACATTTTTCCTGAAATTTTAGGAGTGCAATCCAATCATAAAATAAAGCTTAACCCCAAGAAATTGGCAGGATATTCAATCTCTAGGTCGGCCAAAAGTCAAAATTAAGACCTAGGGTTTCATATATAAGAGCTCTCTTTCTTCATTTGAAAGGATCAGAATTTTGGCTTTCGAGGACCTTCTATGCAGTGAAAGAGCAGATCTTTGAAGACTTCAATAACATTCAACATCCATCCATCAAGAATTCATCAATTTCATTCATTTAGGGCTTGGGAGACATTGAAGAACAATAGGAGATTACCGACTGAAGATTGGCTTGTACTCCTCCTTTGAGGGTTGGGTATGATTTCATGTTGTTTTCATGTCTTTGCACAAGCTTCAATTACATCACTTATTCATGCTTTAGATCACTTTGCATCTTGATTTAGAGCATTTAAATTATCATTTACAAGCAATTAGGGTTTACTTTCTAGGTTGCTCTAGTTTGCTTTCTTGCATTTAAGGACCTTGCACACACACTAGGTCTGCACACACAATACATTTTACAATACAACTTGGCTATTCGTGGAGGTGGAAATCACCAAAGTGGGGGTTTGGCTAAGGAAAAACCCTATATAGCCGCCCACCACACCTTTTTAGATATAAGTGTAGGTTTCAGAATTCGGACGACGCCATAAGTTACAGATCCGGAAGAAGCAGACGGAGACCGAACTTCACACCAAATCTCAGAGCAAAAGACCAGGACAGGGGCGTGGGGTGCCCTGGTCCTGCTAGGACAGGGGCGTTGGACGCCTTGGTCCCTGGGACAGGGGTGCTGGGCACCCTGGTCCTCCTGATAGACAACATTTTCAGCATTTTTGATAGCTTTTCTAGAGTGCAAAACAGCAGTTTCCAGAGCAGTTTCAGGGGCAGAATAAGGACAGTGGCGCCCGCGCCCCTGTCCTGAATATTTTCAATCAGATTTTGACTTCGGGTACGCATTTGCATTCTTGTTTTGTCCTTGTGTTTACAGCTTTCCATTGTTTAAGTTCAATTCTGTAATCTCGTTATTGGTTCATACTTGCACTTTGGGGTTAGCAATTGAACTTGCATCATTTTATCTTTCAATTACAACAAAGGAATAGAAATCCTAATAGGTAGCCCGTGGCTCTCTCTTCCACAAGAAGAAGTAGCCAATTGTGTGATACCTCTAGGCTCTTTCGTATTCCACAAGTGTGTGGTTGAAAGTGAGATTAGGGCATGTTTGCTTAGTGTCACTTTTTCTCCCACACATTTTTGGTGAACCCGATGTAATTTCATATAGCTACCCTCAAATTTTCATCACCTTCCTTAGTAAGCATTAGGTGATTTTTTGATCTAATGTGTGTTTTGTAGGGTGCAGTTCCTAACTGTGTACTGCAAATACCGCTGGGGGCTTCGTTCGACAGACTTATGGATATATCCTTTTTCAAATAATTTTTACTTTTCTGTACTTTATCTTGCATATGCATGTAGTGTTCATATGACCGCTAAAGTGGGGGCTAAATGTAGTGTCGTAAATTGTACGCACTTGCTAGGGTGGTACAATTTCACACCTAGTTTAGCACCCGCCTTGGTCATTTTGCATTTTGCATTGCATTTCTCCTTTAGCACTTAATTAATCAAATTAATTAGGTCTAAGGTTCTATTTTATCATCTCCCACATCATAAAGTTGGGCCCTTTCATTAAAGTGTGCCCTTTTCATTTTATTCCTCCTATACATCATTAAATCAAAAACCCTAATTAGGTCCTATTTTGAACTTGGGGGCTTGATTTCGGGGGTCAAAACATCTCAAAATCACCTATAACTTCGGGATTCTCTCTAAAATCATCATATCCGACGACCCTGAAAATTTGGTGAAAAGTTGTCAGGACCATGGTGCCCGGAGAGGACCATGGCGCCCGGAGTGCACATGGTCTCGAAATTTTAGGAGCGCAATCCAATCATAAAATAAAGCTTAACCCCAAGAAATTGGCAGGATATTCAATCTCTAGGTTGGCCAAAAGTTGAGATTAAGACCTAGGGTTTCATATATAAGAACTCTCTTTCTTCATTGGAAAGGATCAGGAATTTTGGCTTTCGAGGACCTTCTATGCAGCGAAAGAGCAGATCTTTGAAGACTTCAACAACATTCAACATCCATCCATCAAGCATTCATCAATTTCATTCATTTAGGGCTTGGGAGACATTGAAGAACAATAGGAGATTACCGACTGAAGATTGGCTTGTACTCCTCCCTTGAGGGTTGGGTATGATTTCATGTTGTTTTCATGTCTTTGCATAAGCTTCAATATATCCTTTATTCATGCTTTAGATCACTTTGCATCTTGGTTTAGAGCATTTACAATATCATTTACAAGCAATTAGGGTTTACTTTCTAGGTTGCTCTAGTTTGCTTTCTTGCATTTTAGGACCTTGCACACACACTAGGTCTGCACACACAATACATTTTACAATACAACTTGGCTATTCGTGGAGGTGGAAATCACCGAAGCGGGGGTTTGACTAAGGAAAAACCCTATATAGCCGCCCACCACACCTTTTCAGATATAAGTGCAGGTTTCGGGATTCGGACGACGCCGCAAGTAACAGATCTAACGTGTGTTTTGTAGTAACTTTAGGACTTATATTATTTTGAATGAAAGCATTTGCAAGTTGTTCAAAAGAAGTAATAGAATAAGAAGGCAACGAGCAATACCATTGTAGGGCTTTGTCTCTTAATGTTCTAGTAAACAGTTTTGCAAGCAACCTTTGGTCATAAGCAAAATCGGTACATATTGTTTGAAAAGTCTTAACATGTGTTAGAGGATCACCTTTACCATTATAAAGCTCCAAATGCGGGATTTCAACATGTTTAGGAGGGATAGCTCGAACAATGTCAAGAGAAAGTGGGCTCGCAACATCAAATGTGGGCACACTAAACTTAGATTGATTCATAGAGGTAATTTGTTGCTGTAAAGAAGAGACAGTTTGTGCAAGATTATTAATGGTCGCTTCAATCGAAGAATTCAGATTAGATGTGTTAGATTGAGATGGAGGTGTTATGTTATTGAAAGAAGGTAAAGAGTAAGGTGGTGGGACACTATGATAGTTAGTCATAGGAGAGGATTGGAAAGGAGGAACACTACAAGGAGGAATGGAATGGTTGAATGAATTGCCCCCTTGCGTCAACTTCATTTGCAAAGATGTTATAGGAACACTCATTGAAGGGATGAATGAAGAAGTCGGATTAAATGAAGGAAGAGGGTTAATTGAAGAGGAAGGATTGCCCCCATGACTGGTAGTCATAGGGGGAATGTCTTGTATAGAAGTAGCCATTATGTTTGATGTAAAGGTAGGTATGCTAGCAATAGAAGTTGTTAAAGGAATAGAATGATTGACTTGAGTGGGAGGTTGTGTATAGCCTAAAGTTTCAGCACAACTCTTCATAGGCATCACATTTGAATCCACAATGTGTGCAATACCACGCAAAATATCAATTCCATTCTTAACATTTTGAAGCATATGTTTTAGACCCTCAATTAAAGGAAGAGCTTGACTATCGAGGTATTCTTGAGACATCCATTGTCGGAAATCGTCAAATTGGTTATCCAATTTCGCAAGTTGTTCTACATAAACCTCATGGAGAGCTTCTTCATCATTAGGAGGATTAGAGGAATTACCCATGTCCTTGTTAAAAAGGCTATTCAAATTAGGTTCCATCTCCTCGGTGGTTAAACCTCGAAAAGACTTAATTCTACGGCTTCGTCTAACGGGAATAGTGTAAGTAGGGCTTATTGTTGTAAAACTCATGCACTAGAGAGGGAGAGAAAATTTTGAATTTAGAGGTAGCAAATTTCAGTAAAATCAGCCAATCTTCTAGATTTAAGCTGTTAAATACAATCAGGACAATCTCCCGAAATTTCAGAAAAAATGTCAGGGACCGTGGCGCTCGGAGTGCACACGGTCCCAGCAAATTTTTTCAAAATTTGCAGGGATGAAAGTTATGATGATTTTAAAGCTAATCTGAAAAAATTGAGTGATTTTACGATCTGTAGATAGGCCAAATTAAAGTTGCAATCTCAAAATTGAACACTACCAAGATTGTCGAAAAAGAGAGGGAAACTGAAATTTGGAATTTTATGATTTTAGAGGGAATACCAAAAGCAATGCAAGTTTTGAAATTTAAAAATTGACTCAATTTCACGCAAAATTCAATTTTGAAAGCGGAAATCAAAGTTGTTGTAATTAAGCACTTAATTTCAAAAGTCACAAATTGCAAGAATTTGAATAAAGCACTGAAATTTTGAATGAATGCAAACACACTTTTCAGATTTAGGACAGTAAGAACACAATTTTGACACAAAATTTCAATTTCAACAATTTTTGAATGATTAGGAGCCTTAAACCAAGCAATCACAAGACCAACTTTGACTGTAATTTTGAAAGTGTTATAATTGATAAAATCAGCCAAAATTCTGGATTTTAGCAGAAAAATAAAGTAAGATTTGGCTCCCGAAATTTCAAAAAAAATGTCGGGGACGATGGCGCTCGGAGTGCACACGGTCCTCGCAACTTTTTTCCAAATTTTCAGGGATGAAAGATATTATGATTTTGTTGCGGAATCCAAAGTTACTGCCGATTTGGAGATGTTTTGATCAGTGAAATTGTTGGACAAAGGTTGAATCAAGAGGGTTTCAAAAATTAGGGTTTTGACACTTAACCACTTAATTTTCAAAATTAAAGCATAGATATGAATTGATAATTTGTAATACAAGGGTAGATCTGAAACAAGCATTAACATTTAAATATTTCACAAGTTCAATTACCCAAAAAGAAAATTTTAGGGTTTTTATGCAATCAACCTCTAAAATTTTGCAAAAGATCAAACATGAAAATGTAATCAAGGAATCCAATTTTCAAATCTAACCATGAATAATCAGAAAGGATGTTCACGTCGGGTTAACCAAAATGTAAAGCGGAAAATCGATCGAACCCTAGTTGCTCTCCCCTCTTCCAACTCCAAGGAGAGAGAAGGGAGGTTGCTAGGGTTGATGGTTTTCACTTAGGGAGACTTTACATTCAAAAGAGGGGTTGAAACCCACAAGATCCAATCCCACACAATGCAAGATTGGATGCTAAATGAGTTTCAAGGGTTAAGATAGCAAGGCTACCCTCTTTTGTAAAGAATGTTGATAGAAGAATCAAGCTAGGAATGCATAGAAAGTGAGAAAGATTCGCTTATAAACTGAGATAGGGATATAGGATGAAGCTACGGACCTGGAATTAGTAGTAGAATGTTGATACGGCACTGTCCTGCAAATTTGAGCAAAAGTTGACGGGACGATGGCGCCCGGCGTGCACACGGTCCTCCGAAAAATCCGCGAAACGAAGGGGGATCTGTTCGTCTCTGCACAAGGATTCCAGATCTTCAATTTCAGCTGCGTACCTGCAACCTACACACAGAAAAGCGAAGACGATTGGGGGGTTAGGGATTAGGGGTTTTCCTTTAGGTCAAACCCCGGTTCTGAAATTAACCAAGAAATGAGAAATGCTGTAAATGTAAATGATTGTAATGTAAAACAAGTACTAATACCTTGTTGTAAGGATGTTTGTATCCTTATGTGCGAAGGTATAGATGTTGTTGTATGTTGTAGTATGTGATCTCCTCTTCAATGGTTGAATTCTTGTCTTGAATGCAACACTTAGCCTTGAATGGAGACTTAGAATGATCAATTGCTTGAAGGAATGCTTGAATGCTTGAATGCTTGAATGTCATTTCCATGCTTTTTCCCGTCTTTTTATCTCTCTCTAAATGAGAGAGGAAAATGTAGTTTATATACTTGTCAATTAGGGTTAATAGACTGATTTTCCTGACCTTAGGCCGACCAAGAAATGTTATTTTCCAATTTGCAAACAAAAAGACCTGAAGTCCCATAGGAGACCGGGCCCAAAATAGGGCCAGGGACTAGGGCGCTGGGCACCATGGTCCTAGGGGACCAGGGTGCTGGGCGCCATGGTCCTGGGGGACCAGAGCGCCCACTCCTGGGACAGCAGGGTGCAAAGGAGGATCAGGCCAGGGTGCAAGAAAATGCAGTTTTTGGTGTCGTGGACAAGTTTCGGGGTCTCCATTCAGGTTCCGTGTTGCGTCGCCATCGTGAGGA